>NW_010300101.1:35943-42841 GCF_000700745.2 Antrostomus carolinensis | reverse complement strand
ATGATGATGTGTCATCAGTAAACCATACTTGGCAGGAGACACCAGAGTGGTTAAAACCAGAGGTTATAATGATCAAAAGGCACTTTCAAAAGTGAAGTATTTCATTTAAAAAAAAAATAAAAAAATCTGTTTTTGTTAGAGAGTTCATTCCCCATTCACCCTCTCACAGACCTCTCATGTATTGGAATTTCAGTCCCCTTGGAGCACGTGGTGAGCTCCAGCCTGTGGGATGGTGGTACCACAGGATTCAGGCATGCAATGTGCTGCCTCTTGAAGCAGCTCTGTGTCTAGATTTGGGACATGATGGTTTGTTTTAAAGGCACTGCCATGAGAATTTAATTTGCTCCTGAAAGTGCAGGTCATCTGGGGGTGTGTATGGCAGAGGGAGAAAGTATGAATTTATAATACAGAGTCCTTTTCTGATTCTGGTATGTCATGGATGTGAAGACTCAGTCATCACTTCTGATTCTACATCTGTGGGCCAGGGTTTGACTCAGTTGTGACGATATCCCTGGCACTTCAGTGATGTGGGGATATGAGTGGTGAGTGAGACATCAACAGGAGGATATATCTGCCTTCCCTTCTCTTTTGGTTTGTTTACTGTGGTCAATTCTGACGTTGAGACCTAATATACTTGTAGTAAACTAAATGGTAAATTTAATGGAGCAAAATGAGATCAGTGCAGGGAAAGGAAAGGAAGAACTGTACCAAGTATAAAAATGGTCTGTTTTACACTGCCTTGCTGTCTCAAACTCTGCGTATCTTATGCATATCTTAATCACTGCCTTAAGCAGTGAACCGTGCAGAGAAATTATTGTAAATCTTGTATGTTTTTCCTGTAACAGTACAGTGAGGTCCTCCACTGATGATAAAAATATAAAACGTATACATACTGTTATATATATATCAATAAAATATAAATATCAAATATATATATACTTTTAATATATTAATATACAATGTATAGCAGTATATATATGTCCTGTTTTTTAGCTGGGCCAGAGCTGGTTTCTGTTCAGCAGCTGGAACAGCGCTGGGTTTGGGTTCAGCTGGGATTTGTCAGGAGAGAAACGCTGAGAACATCCCCATGTTGCATTTGTGTCCCTGGCAGTGAAGGGCTTTGTGTTTGTCCGTCTGCAAGCGCAAGATCTCAGGGGTGAGGAATATTGCAATGGATCAGCTCCATGGGCATTGGGCTCTGCCAAGGGGCTGTTCCATCTCCTGTCCCCCATGGGCAGGAGATTCATGAGGGGCTCTTCCTCTCTTGCTCTCTCTGGCTTTCGCTCGGGCTCTGGCTCCCCCGGGATTGCGGTTTCAGTTCGGGATTGTCGCTCCTCCAAGATCGTTATCTGGGAACGGGCTGGGCTTGGTCAGTGGGTGGTGAGCAATGGCACTGGGTGTCACTCATTTGCATATTTTAATACTGTTATTATTATCATTCTTTTAAGTTTGATTTTATTTCAATGATTCAACTGTTTTTATCTTACCCTATGAGTCTCCTTACCCTTGTCCCCCAATTCTCTCCCCTGTCCCTTGGGCAGGGGATTGAGCGAGCTGCGGTGTTTGGCTGCCAGCCAAGTGAAACCACCACAATATATAACCGTGTGTTTATTGATATATACTGTATGATAGTAAATACAGGCTAGGATTGAAGAGCTATGTAATGAAATGTTGCCTTTCAGAAGGTTATGTAACATAAGCCTTTTTTCCTCAGCGGTTATGATGCAGGCTTCAGTTTTGTGAACCCAAATCTGAATATCAAAAATGGTTCAAATTTCTTTTTGCTCCGGTGGGGTACAAAGGGACTGCAATACCTGTCACAAATATTGTGCTTAATTTTTACATTTGAAGTGTTAGTGTTTTCTAAATACTTGAACATGGGATGTTGGTTCGGTCCATGATCCTGCTGTGGGGATTAAGATAGAAATTTGTGTTAATGTGGAAGAGATGGAGACCATAGTCCTACTCATTTGTGTGTTTTAGTAGTCTTCATCAGGATATTCATCCTTGGCCTTACCAAATGTCAGTGTAATTAGTGTCATTTTAAAAATTGCTGTCACTTTTCAGTTTCTACTACAGTTTCTTCTTTTTTCAAGACTACAAAGTCTTGGGGTGTATTTCTTTTGTTAGTGGCAGTTTCAGTTTGTCTCGGATGTAACTGCATTTTACTGCTGTGGGAAGTACCTGATTTTAGAAAGTTTAGAGTGGAAAGGGTCTGGAGAAAAGTAACTTGTTTTAAGGAGCTATTCTTAAACTGTAGCAGTCCATTGCATGATGTATTTACTAATTTCATCTCAACTGTCTAGAAGGAACAAGACTGGAAGGAAGCACTAGGTCAGATTATTTTGCAAGCACTTTTTAATTGCAAATAATTAAGTAATCAATTACTTGTGCTTTTATCAGAGCAGGCACATTCATTTATTTCTGCCACCACTGAAAATGAACATGAAAAATCATTGACTTCAAGTGCAATGAAACTAATGCTTGCAGGTAATAATGAAACGGAAAGTTGAGCCATCCATTTCCCAACTTGCACAAGGGTAATTGCTCTGCCTGTGTCCACGCTTATTTCCAGGGTGACTGTTGACCCAGTGCTCAGCTCCCTGGGTGTTTCTGCTCTCTTGCTCACCAACCAGACCATGTCTGGGCTGTCCAGGCTTAGGGTTGCTGCCTGCCTGCATATGCCCGGGCATGGGGTCTTGTGGATGCTCCAGCTCTTCTACAACATCCAGCTATGCCCAGTCCTGCTCTTGTAGGCTTGCAGCTTTCACACAAATTCGGTTGTATGTTGGGGAAGTGTCAGTATCTCACTTCACTGACAGAGATGTCTGGCCCTCAGGTTAGAGCCAAAATTTGACACTACTCAGTGACTAGGGAGAAAGCAATCTTGGCACAGGCACGTTAGTGGAACAAAGGCTGCTTTCCTTATTCAGTATTGAATATGGAAAATACAGGAGTTGTTAGTCAAAATCTTTGATTATAACAGCATCTGAATGTTAATATGTGTTTCTTGTCTTGCTTCTGGTGTTGTAATTTCATAATAAAAGAAAAGAACCTCTCCATATATTTATCTGAAATACTCTACTGTGAATTTCACAAAATACACAGCATAATAGTCATTCATCGCATTGCTGCTGAACAGGAGGATTGTTGTAGTAATGTTCTGCCCATTGCCTACAGTGCCGGAGGTATTTTTTTACAATAATTACTGCACCTGGAATACAAGCAGGAGGCTTAGTTTACACTACGTTATCCTATTCCATAATATATTGTTCCAATATAAGATTGTTTATTTCACAGGTCTCCTTTCATATCAAAGATAAATGATCAGACCCGTGTGTCTAATGGTTTTTGATCATTTTAGGAACACAGTGTGTAACATCCATTCTTCTACCATTTCTCTTCTCTTGACTTCATTGTATAACTTGGTCTGTCATCCCTTTGTGAAGACTAAATTTTCTGGTGTGCTATTACTAACACATATGGTTTTCCAAAACATGGTTAATGGTAACACCTCCAGATGTTTGTGTGTCTGAGGCAGAGTATATTTGTGATCAGGCTGTAGAGCAAGTCTTATGGATGAAAATAACAAACAACTGTTGCTTTTCTAGATGACTAACACGGGAAAGGTTTGAATTTGCATGCTGTTTAGAAGGACACTGGGCAAAGTAAAGTAGAATAGGATTCTCAGTATAAAACTTTCACATAAACCCACCCCCCTATCTCAAGGTGAAAAATAAAAAAAAGTTTGATTTATTTGAGAAAGAATTGAAAAAAAGATATAAAATATTTTCAGAAGAAAGACGTGGAAAACTTTTTTCTTTAAAAATACAGTACGTCATTAAGACGATGGCAAAAGGACAAATTTTTCAGGGGGCTGTAGGTTTTGGGGGTTTTTTATATCTTTTTCCTTACATTTCTCCCAGTGTTGACTTTAGAAAATATCTCACACTTCTTTTGATCAAATTAGTTTGTCATCTCTAAAAAGGAAAAAGAAAAAGGAAATAAAGGAGGGAATTCTATATCACTTTAGACGTCAGGATGATCTTCTGGTTATTGTCAAAGCATTTTTGTATGAATGAATTTTTGTTGGAAAACGTACTTTGAACAGAAAGGCCATTTTTTGGAAGGAAGATAGTTTTTTAGGTTTCCCTTTCAAAGGAAGTGCCTAAACACCTCACCATTTTTTTTTTTTCAAAGAAACTGTGATTTAGGAAATGCAGATTTAAAACAAATAAACAAACCCTACCTCACCAGCCTCCATCTTGTTCTTTTATTCACTACAGTGTTATTTTTTACTGCACTTTTTTTTCCCACTTTTTTTTTTGTTTGTTTTGTTTTGGTTTTTTGCTTTGTTTTGTCCTCACCAGCCTCCATCTTGTTCTTTTATTCATTACAGTGTTGTTTTTTACTGCACTTTTTTTTTCCCCACTTGTTTTTTTGTTTGTTTTGTGTCGGTTTTTTGCTTTGTTTTGGTTATTGGTTTTGGTTGTATTGGGTTTTTTTTAAGGCTCTCCTTCAGCTCTTGCTCTGATCCCTGCTCTCTCTCCTTTCCCATGCTCAGAAGACAAGCGATGAATAGGAGGAAGTAGAAGAAAGGGGAGAGAAGTGAAGTTGCCTTATAAGAGAAGGTCCAAGTGTCCTGGGAGAGCCATGGACCCCTTTCCCAGGGACTAGGGGAGGGAGCATGGTCTCATTCCCAAAGGAGATGAAGAAATTTTTCCAACAAAGTGAACAGGCAGTTCTGTGTGAGTCCTTGCTCAGGGTAGGGTCTGGTCTACAAGGTCCAGCTGTTCTGCAGGAGCATCCTGGCTGCCAGCAGCAACCTGGTTGTAAGTCCTTACCCCTGCCTAAGTGGGAGGCTACTGGTAAGGAGCTCAGTGAACTGATTTGTCTCATGTTGGAGTTAGTCCTTGATAGTTTTGGGGGCTTGCTGGTGTTTCACCATCCTACTGACTGCTGTTCTTGCCAGGAGCAAAAGACATTTTGTTTCATGTGGTACATCCTCGTCTGACAAACCCATTCAAGAAAGGTGCAAAATAGTCTTTTGCTGCTATAGTGAAGACTTAGTGTAACTTGAAATGCTTAAAAATAGGGTTTTATCAGGCCCTGGTGAGTCAGCCTGAATGAGAGGGCAGTTAGCATGCTGTGAGCAAGGCCACTGGTGTTAACACTGGATCACTGCCTGTATCTGTCACCTTCACGATGGCAAAAAGTACCCTTGTGAAAGTGCTTTGCTGTGTTACCATTTCACTAAGTCTGCACAGAGCAGCACACGTGGTAACTAGAAATGGCATAGAGTGTACTTTTTTTTTCTCACTTGCCTCAGAAACCAGGTGACGTAAAGGGATGAAGAGCTCCCTTTTTGGTTTTGGTGGACAGCACTGACCGTTTCTGTGTGGTCAGAGTCTGAACAGACTATCAGTTTCTTCTCCTCAGCCTGAGTGTAAGAATTTTCTCATTTTAAGTCCATCTATACTTTATCAGATGAGACTAAAGTTTGCATCAAATGAAAAAAAAAGCTGTTCCCTGGCTTTTTCTGTGATATATTTCATTTCTTTTACATGCATACCCTGGCCTTATGGGTTTGGCTCCACAGAAATGTCAGATAACCTGGAAACACTTTACATTGCAATTATAATCCAGCTGGAGTAGGATATATAGGGAAAATCTTGAACGATCATATGTTCTGTGCAATTTCCACCTTTCTTTGACAAAACAGCTTAGGTAAACTCTAGAACTTTGTGTCAGACCTATTGACTGATTTGTGGCTCACCGATCAATAGATGCATGCTTGTAAGGCGCTTGTTTCACAGGGGAATGAAGAATTAGGCAACAAAATACACTGAAAACTGACTTAGGGATTTTTTACAATCCTCTTTTTTGTATAAGCCTGATGACATAAGCATTGATAAATGTTACATCTTTTGAATACAGTGGACAATACAATATTTATGGGAACCCATTCTTTTCAAATTGTGCTATTAGCTGATTTTGCATTGCAGCTCCTTGGTTACCTGGAATTTTAAAGGCAGAAGATAAGGAATTGTTTTCTTTCTGACAGGCTCACTGCCAAGTACCTGAACCAGACACCTGGAGAAGTTCCCAGAAGAATGAATGGAGAAAGGCGTGTGGGAACAGATACATCAGACACTGATATAAACCTCAACAGTTTTCAGGTTTGTGTGCCTAGTTACTAAAACCATAGTGTATAATCTTCTAACTGTCTGTAGTATCTCATGGAAAGTGGTGGCAAATGCCCTGACCGTTGTTCTCAGGTTTTATCTATGCCTCTTTTTAAAAAAAAAAAAAACACAAAACCCTTCTTCCTTTTCTTGGTGTTGTTAAGACATCTGCTCCTGTTACTTGCTTACCACCTGGCATCTTGAACTTTTGTTTGCACCAGCATTTTTTTTTTTACAGCAAACAGCTTTGCCATTACACATGGAGAATTGAGACACAGCAGCAGGAGCAGAGAAGCTCTTTAAGAGACAAAGGTATCATTGCCACAGTAGGAACTGAAATACTAAAGAACAGGAAAAGTGAAAGACAGGCTGTGATCAGGAATTGAAGTAACACATAAGTTAAATGCTATGGACCACATGCTTCTTTCTCACAGTTCAAAGAAGTATGTTGCAAAGTGGAGAAAGGATTAGCTGAAGAAGAAAGCTCAGTCTGAATCAAGGTTTTCTAACATGTAGAGATGCTTGTTTCAAGAGGTAAAACAATTACCCTAAGGGAGATGAGACTAGTAGTCACCTAATGGTATCTTAACAACATCACCTCTTTTCTTTTGTGGAGTAGGCTGGAAGAGCAGGTGTGGGTGGAGAGCAACATTTCATAAATTAATAGTGCCCAAAGCCTGTTTCAATCTGAAGCCTAACTGGTGATCTGCCTA
>NW_010300101.1:0-35900 GCF_000700745.2 Antrostomus carolinensis | reverse complement strand
AAGATTAATTCATCCCAGAACCTGGAAGTACTTATTTCCTAGCAGAGCTATGATATGCTAGGATGGGCAAAGATAAATACTGCCAAGTCATCCTGCCAGTATACTACAGTGTTGTGTTCTTGATTTCCAGTACTAGTGACAGCATTAAATCAATTTAAACTAATTCATTGTTTTGATAAACAACTATCATCTCCTATCTCTGGCTGCAACTACAGTTTTATGAGCACTCATTTGGTGCCTATAATAATGTAGGGGTTATTATTAGCCTTCTGCTTGGAATCTGGACACACAATCCTGGGAACTGTTCAGAGTAAACTCTAAAATTATGTATGTGTGTGGTAGGTGGAAAGCATGATCTAAATCTAAATGGTAAATTTTTGTTTTCATTTTCAATGCTTAAGGGCATTCAGCTAATAAACATCATATGTCTTCAAACAAAATAAAAAACACAGTAGTAGATAATGGATGCTGTAAAACCTCTGACTTATCTCAAGCCTGAAACTTGGAGGATTAACATAACTCAGTTTATGATGTTCATCACGGCTGCCAGGAGACCTGGCCCTGCCTCCTCAGAGTACAATAGCTACAGGGAATGTTCTTCTTGTCTCAGCTAGCTAATTAGCTATACTTAGTTAAAAGTCTATATTAAAAGGAAGATCTGCTACATTTATTCATGCTGAATAATGAGTTATACCCCCCAAATCTGAGGTGTTATCTGTGTGAGATTCTTTTGTCCACAGAAATTACGCAGATAGCAGAGATAACAAGTCATATATTCAGGACTTTTCCAGTTGTTATCTCATTCAGTGGTTTATCCAGTCTAAAGTGACCTTAGTGATGGGATTTTTTTTGCATTCCTTTTGCATGAGGCTGCAAACACCAAGTTCCTGTTTGTTCTAAGGGGACCTTAAAGATCCCACGGCAGTTTTGCAAGTCTATTGTGTCATCTTTCCTTGTTAGGATCCCCTCCTCTACCCTGAGGTTTTGTAGGTACAAGCCACCGTAGTTGATAAGTGTCGGGTGCTCAGAGATCCTTCAGCACTAAGGAAGTTTGCAGTTATGATGATATTAACATCTATTATTTTCTCAGGCCAGTGTGCTAAACCTCTCATGGCTGAATTTTTCTTTTAAAGCTTTTTTTTTTTAAAGAACACTTTCTCAGTTTCACCCCACGATCTTTTTAGAGTGAGCAGAGAGAATATAAACAATTCCACTTTCTCTGCCAACCTTCGAATAAAGCAATATACATTTATCTTTCCTGTTACTGCCCTGCGGAGTGCTGTATACTGAGTGCAGCAATCTGTGTTTACTTAGTCATTCACGATGACATCACATGAGCTGTGAGGAAACAGCCCCAGGAATCTACAATTTGACAAATAAGAAAACCTCCAATTGCTCATATCACAGAATCACAGAATGTCAGGGATTAGAAGGGACCTCGAAAGATCATCTAGTCCAATCCCCCTGCTGGAGCAGGAACCTAAACGAAATTACACAGGAAGGCGTCCAGGCGGGTCTTGAATGTCTCCAGAGAAGGAGACTCCACAACCTCCCTGGGCAGCCTGTTCCAGTGCTCTGTCACCCTCACTGTAAAGAAGTTTCTTCTCAAGTTTAAGTGGAACCTCCTGTGTTCCAGTTTACACCCATTTTCCCCTTGTCCTACCATTGGGCATCACTGAGAAGAGCCTGGCTCCATCCTCCTGACATTCGCCCTTAACATATTTGTAAACATTAATTAGGTCTCCCCTCAGTCTCCTCTTCTCCAAGCTAAAGAGCCCCAGCTCCCTCAGCCTTTCCTCATAAGGGAGATGCTCCACTCCCTTAATCATCTTCGTGGCTCTGTGCTGGACTCTCTCAAGCAGTTCCCTGTCCTTCCTGAACTGTGGGGCCCAGAACTGGACACAATATTCCAGATGCAGCCTCACCAGGGCAGAGTAGAGCTCATAATGAAGGCTGAAGCAGTGGCTAGGCAGCCAGTCTCAGACATGGTTTACATTCCTTGTTTTGCCATGCTTGTTGTTTGGCTTTGCTCAGAATTACATTTTCAAAGCTATTAGGGTGTCTGACAGAGCAGAGAGGTGGCCAGCATGATGCCCAATAACATTTAAATGGCATTGGTCTCTAAGGATGCCCTTCCCCAGTGTTCTTCCATCCATCTCTCCCCACCAAGTCTTTTCTTGTCACTCTCTGGTCTGTAGCTCTCCAATTCCACCCACCCAGTCATGCTGATTCATGTGTTTGTGGGGATGAACTCTATGTGGAATTAAGGAAATTATCCTGATTCAAACGATGCTATTTCCCCAATACTGTGAACAGGGATTTTTTTGTTTGTTTGTTTGTTTGTTTGTTTAATTATTATTTTTTGTTAACTCTGATCATTCCACTGATCCTGAGAAAGGCATGATGCCTCCAACAGCCAAAGGAAGGTGGTCTTGTGGGAAAGGTGGGGAATTGGGAAAGGTGAGGAATGCTTAAATTGACTTTGCTGCTGGAGAAAACACATCCTACACCTGGTGTTTTTACTTACACTAGGGCATTTCTAGAATTTTTTTTTTGTGACTTATCTTCCTTTTTCAGCCCCCAAGCAGCTTTTGAAAAATTTGGTCTTTAGTTTCTCTGCACATTCCTTGGTTTTATCTGGAACCTGGGTGTAACGGTCATGGTGCCGGGACAAAGAGATTATCACTGCAGATGAGCTGATGCTGACAAAGCAGAAGTGCTTCAGAAATACAAAAAGAACTTTTTAGTTGGATGCTGAAACAATGCTTTCACAGATGTACCTTCAAGCACAGCATTCACTTTATTTTATTGTTTGTTAGAAGCTGCGTTGTCAATGAGATGTGTACAGAGAGCAAGAATATAACCAGTGGTTCCTTAGTGCTTTTAAAAGAGGAGGCAAATTGAGCTGGCATTTTTAACTTTCCTCATGCACCTTGACATAGTCTCCCCAGGAGATAAAGATGAGGCTTGTGCTCTCACAAATGACTGCTGCAGGGTGGGATGAACTTTTCAGTTCCAGCTGAGTCCAGCCAAAGCTGCAAGCTTTGCTCTCCTTTCTTACAAGAACAAGGGTTATTTTTAAAGTAGTCTGATCACCCTTTATTGTTTTGGTTTCATACAGAAGAAAAGATATGGTCTTTAAGTTCCACTTACAGGTATTGTCCTGCCCTGTGGGCTTGCTCTTTAGATTGCAGAGCACCTTGGAGGGCTGTGGCACCTCCTGCCCATCCACCTGGGGCAGATATGATGGAGCCTCAGTGACATGGAGCCCCAGGGGGTCAATAAAAGCCACAGTGATCTTGCTCCTCCCCACCAGCAGCATTGTTCTGTCATGTTACTGCTCCAGGCAGGCTTAGGTGCTCTATCTGCTCTACTTGTTGTCCTGGAGGATGAGCAGTCAAGGCAACAGTTCCTTCTCTTCCCGCTGTTACTGAGGTCAGAGCTGGAGGAGGAATTTTGTTACTCCTCCCCATTCTCTGAATTCCCTCCCATTCTTCAGACTATATCCTCCCGCTCAAAAAAAAAAAAAAAAGCACTAGAATGGCAAGAACAGATGAATAATTCAGTACTCTAAAGGAATGAGCATGGTCTGGTTAGAAAAGGGGCATATGTTATGCTCTCATTTTAATTAGATAAATTACAGCATTTAAAGGTACGTCACTCATTGATACAGGAGATAAGAAGGTCAGGACTGGGTGTCTGGGAAAGCAGAGAAGCAGCAGGCTCATTGTAACCTATTGTCAGATAAGCCACTGTGACAGAAAGCATTGGCTGGATAAAAAAACCAAACCAAAACAAAAAAAAAAGTCAAACATTCCTGGAAATAAGGCTGACAATGAAAGGGCAGAAAACTCACATGCCACTGAAATTATTCCTAGAGGAACACGCGCATCAGGAGGCTATTTTGGATTGGGTTGTTAAATTGTTCAACAGCTGGGAAGTGCTCTGCCATTGCTCAACGTAGCTATATATTTCTGGGATGACTTTTGTACTGAATTCTTCCTTCCTCAAATGGAGCCTGAGGCACAACCCACTGAAGTCATCAACAGCTTTGCTTTTCTTCCTGTAGGTTGAAGCTCATTCCCCTGGGGAGCTGTTTAGGTGCGATGAGATAAGTAATGTTCTCAAATTGATACCAGCAGCAACCCCACCCCTACAAGAAAGAAGTTAGGACTGAAATCCCTGTGCCTGCAATAGCTGGAAATGAGGAGGTTTAGGCTAAATTCCTGTATCAGAGGGGTCTCCTAAAGAGATCTTCTCTTCTCTCCAATGTCCTCTGTGTGAGTGTTCTTGCAAGCATTTCATTAGTTTTTCCAAGTGTTTCTTTTGCTATTCATGGCTCTGAAAAGGTTGCTTGTGCCTGGAAAATCACCTTGCATGTAAATTAAAGTACAACTGCTATGTCCCAACAGCTCTTATGTGGATAGGCTTACTCCTGTTCTTTTACAAAACTTGGTTAAACTAAATCAACTTCAAAAATAATTGGGAAAAGGATTGTTAGGTCAAATTCTGACTGTTGGACGTGTGTCCTTTACAAGTGTCCAGTTTTAGTCAAATGCATCACTCCAAGTCCTTACCTGTCTCTTCATGCCATTCTCACTAAGCCAAAGGCCTCATCTATTTATTCCAGCAGATCTTTCTTCAAGCTACACTAATTACTACAGAAAGCACATAGCCTAACAGGAGGAAAACAACATCCCACAGACATCCATAAACACACAGCTAATGAAACATGGACAATAACTGCTAGCTAGGATTAGACTCAGCTGTTGCTTCATTACGGTCTTGCTCCACCAGACTTGAGCTAGCTTCCCGCTAGTCGTGACCAGAGTGACTAATGAATGGCAGATGGACACGCTGTAAACCACAACAGGCGACTAATGAATCCAAAGATGTATGGCAGGGTTGTGTGCCAAACGGGTCATGGTAAAAATGCTGGTTTAGTACAATCATAGGCCTGGGAGTTGGGTGGGCAGGGTAGTTAAATTTATGTAAGTAAAGTAGAGGAATTATGTAGAGAAAAATGAGTATCATTATTGCTATCATTGCCCTAGTTGGGAGAGATGTGACTGTAGCTTTTTTGATGAAAATGTTGCCATTTTAGGCTATTGCCCCTCCAATACCCCTCTACCATTTTCTGAAAGTAAACCTGAAACACTTCAAATTTAGCTAAAATTCCATGGCAGATTTCCTCATCCTTCTGCTTGATCACTCTATCTTTCTTTTGCTGCCCTTTTAGAAAGGATTTTTTTTTTTCACTAGAAAGATCTTAGGATAAAAAAAGTAATAACTTCTGCTAACTATGGTTTGAACTAATTCTTAGTAATAGTGTTCCCATCATCCAAATAGCATCAGCCACCTTTCCCACCAGTCTTTAGATTTCAGTACCTGTGTGAGTCTAAATTCTCAGATATGGGCAAGTTGTGATCCACCCACGCAGAAACAAGTCTATGATTTAAGCCAAATTAAATTCACTTTGATTCCATTTGAAAAGATTATGTAGTAGATAAAATTTCTTATGTTTCTCTCCAATAGGATTTGAATTGCAGCAAGTATGCATTTTTTCTTCCTTTGATCAGGAAAAGAGCAAGTATCATAAAAAGGGGGTTAATGAGTAACTAGTCACTCCATAAGCTGGGTGCATGGCTGCATAGCTGATAGCCCATGGGTCTTTTCCATCTAGTCTTTTCCACCTGGCAAAATGATTTTTTTCCACTGCTCTATAAGATCATAAAGTATATTTTTCTCCAAAAACCCAATCTGCGCAAATTCCTGTAATATCATTTGGTCTATGGTTGTCAAAATTTTGGGTGACCCCAACTTAAAAGATTGGGAAATCTTTAAAAGGTATTTGAAAAACCTCCCAGTCACCTCAGTGAGGTTAAATTTTTTTCAAAGGCCCAGATCCAACATCAGCCTCTGTTGAAAGTTCTCATTTACCATAAGCATAAGTATATTTAAGCTCTTAAGATGTAAAGAGGGACCTAATCAGATTTTCCAGAAGCACCAAGTTTCCTGGCACTTATTTGCAGCTCTAGGGACATACCTATGTTAAAAATTTTGGCTCTCAATCTCTGTTTAGAATTTGCAATTTCTTTCATTTTCATTATTTCCAAGAAGAGGTACAGCCCTTCCTAGCTTTTCAAGTACAAACGCACCTGTGCCAGTTTAGACTTTTGTTATAGCTTACATCAGCAATATATCTAATTATTCTTATAGCTTCTGTTTTAAAATAATTGGAAGTTTTGTGCATTAATATGGAACTGGATGAACAATACTATGGTATATGGGACAGCAAAGTTGAGATGAAAAACTACAGACGTAAATCAGGCGCAAGTACAAAAGTGAGAATTTTTTGTTTCCTCAGAGGTTATCATACTAACAGTGTTTTTCTGCAAGTCTGAAAAGGATATTTTTCAGCTGCAAATTCCACCAGTAGCACTCAAATAGAGAAAGACAATGAAGAGGGGCAATTCACAGGCTTAGCTGAGAAATTATCCAGAAGCTTCCAATTATTTTGGATTAGGTTCTTAAGCCTAAAGAAATCAGTGCCCAAGATCTTTCACCCATCTTTCTTAACAGACGTGAAATGTATAGTTGCTCACTTGCACAACCAGCTAAACACAAGAAAACTTGGAGGCTTAGGCTAAGATCTAAGATGTGTTAGGAATCTATTTGCAACAGCTGGCTTTAGCCTCCCAAGACTAATCTATTCAAGATTTTTTTCTAGTTGATAGATTAGGCTCCTGCATTGGATTACAATCTGGAGGAGCCAGTCTCTGCCCCTTGGGTCAAGAATTGGAGGGAGCTAATGACTACATTAGAATATTGTCCCTACTTTTTCCCACCACACACATTCAGTTTGAATTCACTCTGAGCAGGATGAAGGGATAGAAAGATCACACATTCCGTTTTAAATAATGTTAAGGATATTTGTGTTCCTTCAGTATGCAAGGTCATTTTAGCGTACTCTGGAAAGGTTAGGGACAGCCCAAGGCTCTCTCTGAGTAGACAGAGAGCCTCTGGTTCTTACACAGTGAACTGTGTGGAAAACTCCTCTGCTTCCTGAAAAAAGGGGCCAAAACCAACAGCACAAACTGACCAGGTTTGACTTGTGTTTGTAGTGCAGAGTGGCTAGGCTACCAGCCCAAATAAAAGCCAAATTCAGGCTTCACCTATTTGATCCAAGTAAAAAGTAGTTTATCTTTAGTCTGAGGTTTTCTGTGTGTTAACAGAAAAAGGCTGCACAGAACCACAGGCAATTCACTGTGAGCAGGATGAAGGGATAGAAAGAAACAAGAAATATCAGTAGATTCCCAGTGGAAAAGACAGCATAGACTGACACAGAAAAAAGCTGTCCACAATTCAAGCCAACTGACATATCAGAAAAAGCAAAAAAGCCCAACAGAGCCGCAAGATTCACCTTTCTGCAGAATTTCTGTTTTGCCATTTAAGTCCATATCTAAAGTAGTTGGGACAGGGAGAGAGAGGAGTGACCATTTAGCACTGGCCAGATGCTCTAGTGCCCGAGTCTTCACATGCACGAAAAAAAGCAGAGTCATTCTCAAGCAAATGACTCTTCTGATCTTCAGAGGCACTCTTACATGCAGGGCTATTTCTGACTTCCAAATGAAAGCAGAGCAGAGAGTCACTCACACAGGTAATGAAGGCAATCTCCTGGCCACGCTGCCTTTCCTTCAATTCCAGCCATGCTTTTATGCACTAGTTTTCATAAAGTGAGTATAGAATCATAGAAACATTTCATTGGAAAAGACTTTTGAGATCATAGAGTCCAACCATACCTGTCCACTACTAAACCATATCTCTGAGCACCTTATCTACCCATCTTTTAAATACCTTCAGAGATGGGGACTCAATCACCTCCCTGGGCAGCCCGTTCCAGTGCCTGAGAACCCTTTCAGTAAAGAAATTTCTCCTGATATCCAATCTAAACTTCCCTTGGCACAACCTGAGGCCATTTCCTCTTGTTCCATCACTACTTACTTTAGAGAAAAGACACACACCCGTATCACTGCACCCTCCTTTCAGGGAGTTGTTGACAGCAATTAGGTTTCCCCTCAGCCTCCTCTTCTCCAGGCTAAACAACCCCAGTTCACTCAGCTGCTCCTCAGAAGACTTGCTCACCAGCTCCGTTGCCCTTCTCTAGACATGCTCCAGCATCTCCATGTCCTTCTTGTAGTGAGGGGCCTAATACTGGACCCAGTATTCAAGGTGTGGCCTCACCAGTGCTGAGTACAGGGGAAGGACGACTTCCCTGGTCCTGCTGGCGATACAGTTTCAGATACAGGCCAGGATGCCGTTGGCCTTCTTGGCTCACGTTCAGCCAGCTGTCAACCAACACCCCCAGGTCCTTTTCCACCAGGCAGCTCTCCAGCCGCTCCTCCCCAAGCCTGTAGCGTTACATGGGGTTGTTGTGACCCAGTAACAACGGTACAGAGGTCTCCAGACCAGAGCACTGGCAGTGGAGGATCCCCATTTCTCTGGATACCTTCCCTTTCTTTTGCCAGCTGGATGGCAGGCTACTGCCAGCAAATCAACACAGAAATGGCTATTCCACGTAATTAGATGACACCAAGGGATTCTAGCATGCTTTGCATGGTATCTCTGCTTTGCACTCAATCATAACAGCCTGCTAAGCAGACCTGCTGCAGTTTAATTAGAGTGTCTGGGTCCACCTCCTGTTCCTCTGTAATAACATTAGCCAGAAGTGAACTGTCTGGTTCCTGCCTCTCCTAGGCTAGCATGAGCTGCTGATGTGGAGCTGGCCAGATTGCTTAATTGCACCCCTGACTTTTAAAGGTCAGGTCTTACAGAATCTAATAACAATCAGAAGATTTCCAAAACAAGGTAGATTGAAAAGAAGAACCTGGATTCCTCCCGTGAGATACTGCCTATTGAGCTGTGGCGTAGGACAAACCAACCACCACTACAGCGTCCCTTGGCAGAGCAGCTGGATGGTCCAGCCAAGTAAGGCCATAGCCTGATAGTAAAGAGCACCTTCAAGGGCAGCTTTCCCTTGGGTTTTGAGCAGCTGGCATGGTGCAGGGTTGCACTAGCTTCTGGGGGTGTGCACTTCAGGAGAGAGGACAGAGTAAGGGAAAAGGGAATCTGAAAGGAAGCTGTAAAAACAAATCACTGCTCAGCTAATTTGCCCCTATGTAAGGGACTTCATCATATCCTAGAAATTCTTCATCCTTGGCTTATTACACACAGAATCACAGAATTGTCTAGGTTGGAAAAGCCCTTTAGGATCATGAAGTCCAATCATTAACTTCACACTGACAAGTCCCTGACTAAACGATGTCCTTAAGCACTATGTCTAACATATCCTGATAGGAAGGCTGAATGGTTGCTCAAGCAATATCAGTTGAGGTCGAAAAACTCAGATACCTGAAAACTGGCTTGAGAAGAATAAGACCTTGCAGTAAAGGATGCATGTCCTCAGTTTCATGCATGCTCTAACTGTCCCACTGGGGAAGGGAGTGGATCTGCTGAGGGGGACACCTAAATAGGATCTACAGTTTGTATGGTTTATTCATAAAAGCTAATAACCTCTGTCTTTGAAAAGCAAATTATCTTCTGTTTTAACCTCTTTCATAGGAGAGAGCCCAGCAATCTGCATCGTAAGCATCTCTCTCTTGGCAGAGGAGGGGATGCAGCTGAGGGCAATTGCTGCCCTGATCCTCAGCTGGGACACTCCTTCCCTCAAATAGATCCTTTTCCTCCCCATGCAAACACCTGAATTAAAAGGCTCTAAGTCTTAAAAATCTCCAGTCCCCACACTGTTCCTAATTCAACCTGCCTTGAGCCAGGTGGTCTTCACCATAATAGCCACAGAGAGGTGGAAGTTTTGAGAGGTATCAAAGAGGAGCTCTTGCTCTGCTGCTTCCAGAGGAAGAGGAGCCAATCTGTTTAATTACAGCTGGGACTTCCACTTCTCTTCTGGACAGTCAGCCTTGTTTAAAATCTTCCATTTCCCAATCCACAACTGAGTTTACACAAGATGAGTAGATTTTTATTTTTTTTTAAATTGTTCTCTGGTTGACAGTTTTCTAACATTGTTTACCAAAGTAAGAAGTTTGAACAATTACTTTTATTTTTTTCCTTGCTTTGCTTCATCTTTTTTCACCCCTTCTTATTCTGCTTTTAAGGGTTTTTTCCTTTGAATTTTAGCCTGGTTTTTTGCATGTGCTTATTTTCAACTGACTTGCATGTAGATGATGTTCAACTCAACATGCAGTTTGGGTAAGGAGATGTTTACAAACTGACATTAAAATACTCTGCTTGTTTGTACAAAATAGTAATTGAATAAACACGAGTTATTAGTTTATTTGCATATTTGTTTTGCATTCTTTTACTTGGTTTCCACAAACAACGTAGGGATGTTTGTTCCATAATTAATAGCATTTAAAAAAAAAAAAAAATTCTTGGTGTCTCCTCTGTATAAAAATTCATTTTTGCCAGAATAAGACTTAGGGAGTAGCTTTAGGTTTTCACAGTATTGCTGCCTTCCTGATTATTCATATCCTTTAATTTTTTCAGTTACACATTCCACATTCACCCACTAAGCCCCTCTCCTTTTTTTGTTACTTATTCTCCCGTTTCCTCCACTATACTCATTTTGCCTAAAGCATGTCATAGAATTCAAAAAGGAAGCCTAGCATAGATGTATTTATGTTTCAGGCATTGAAACAGCTTTTATACTTAAGATTTTTGTTACATCCTTTCTGCATTTATATGAACTTACATTCACAAAACCCAGGCACGTGCTGCTGTTCTTTACAATCATGTAACGTTACAACTTTTGATTAGTTTGTAATTCTTCTAGAACACTGTTGGCATTAGTCTTTTCCAAATTTCTCACTTTGTGCCTGTATTACCTTCCTTCAGCTATTACCTTGACTTTATATGAGCTACATTTTGGGTTCCTAAATCCTGCGTATGTATCTAACAGCCTTCCAAATATTTAGCCAGTCCTGCTAATTTATTAATTTATTGCTGATAAGCAATTGATGTTTCCTGTTTTACACGTAACGCTTGAGTGCACCCTCAGCAAGTTTGCCGACGACACCAATCTGAGTGGTGCAGTTGACACGCTGGAGGGACAGGATGGCATCCAGAGAGACCTTGACAGGCTTGAGAGGTGGGCCGGTGCTAACCTCATGAAGTTCAACAAAGCCAAATGCAAGGTCCTGCACCTGGGTCGGGGCAACCCCAGGCACAAATACAGGCTGGGTGATGAATGGCTTGAGACCAGCTCTGAAGAGAAGGACTTGGGAGTGGTGGTGAATGAGAAGCTGAACACGAGCAGACAACGTGCGCTTGCAGCCCAGAAGGCCAATAACCGTGTCCTGGGCTGCATCCAGAGAAGCGTGGGCAGCAGGTCGAGGGAGGTGATTCTCCCCCTCTACTCCACTCTTGTAAGGCCCCACCTGGAGTACTGCGTCCAGTTCTGGAGCCCCCAACATAAAAAAGACATGGACCAGTTAGAACTACTCCAGAGAAGGGCTACGAGGATGATCCGAGGGCTGGAGCACCTCTCCTATGAGGACAGGCTGAGAGAGTTGGGGCAGTTCAGCCTGGAGAAGAGAAGGCTCCGGGGAGATCTTATAGCGGCCTTCCAATACCTGAAGGGGCTACAAGAAAGCTGGGGAAGGACTTTGCATAAGGACAACTAAAGACAAAACAAGGGGAAATGGGTTTAAGCTGAAAGAGGGGAGGTTTAGATTAGATATTAGGAAGAAATTTTTCACTGTGAGGGTGGTCAGACACTGGAACAGGTTGCCCAAGGAAGTTGTGGATGCCCCCTCCCTGGAAGTGTTTAAGGCCAGGTTGGATGAGGCTTTGAGCAACCTGATCTAGTGGAAGGTGTCCCTGCTGATGACAGGGGGATTGGAACTAGATGATCTTTAAGGTCCCTTCCAATCCAAACCATTCTATGATTCTATGCTTGCACATAGCTTCCATCCATGTGATGTTTTCAGTTAATATAAATATTTGGTATTAGCACTTTCATAATTCTGTTTTCACCCACAGTTCTGCAAGATGACTTACTTCACTAGAAGAGCATATTTTATCGCTTTCTGATAAACACAAGGTATATGGATATGGCATAACTTGCTGAGAGCTACCCTGCAGCATTGACATAGAAAGCAATCTCCAGTTCTGGATTCCATCAGGTAACACTATTATGTGACGTTTTCCTGTGTAGGCTGAATTTTTTCTGTAAAGTTAAGACTTTATTGCCTATATTTTTTTTTTGTAAAATATAAAGAATATTACATTCACTAAGTATAATTCCATGAAGAAAAAGAGTGCTCAGATTTACTTTGAATACCATCTTGATTTCATACAAAATAATCTGTTTATTTGTTTCTGTTACTTGAAGCTTCTTTGTAAACTGAAATTGTTCAGCACTTCTTTTCAAGTTGGATATAGTTCAGTTAAGTTACTTTTTCCATTACATTTTCATACGTTTTTGTTCTTGTTCATTTTTGAATGAGACCAGGAGAAAAATACTGAATTTTCCTCACAGGAGGTTATCTTAAGATTCTTATATTACTTGCGCAACCAGAGATAGGTTACAACAAATCATAAAGAAGTTTCTACACATGCAGCCACAGTCCTGAGCTCTGCTGGCACCTACACCCAGCACTACATCATGTACAATGGGCAGGCTCACCAACAGCAGCTGCACTGTGTAAACACAATAATTTGACAAACTTTCGTAGCATTGCAGAAGTTCAAATCAAGCACTGATTAGATTAAATGTTCCTTCAATTTGCCATCAAATTACTCTTTTAGCATTATAATTCACTTAAAGCAACAAACAATGCAAGGTGTGTTACAGCAAGGGTAAGCCAAAAATTCAGAGGGCAGATGGAGAAAAAATAGTAGGTTCATAATTCTGTGCCTGCAATGATCTATCTAGAAGTTGTATTTTTTTCTTTATTTTTACCTCACATTTATCTTTCTGAACACGAGCCAGCAGTGTGCCCAGGTGGCCAAGAACTCCAATAGCATCCTGGCTTGTATCAAAAATAGTGTGGCCAGGAAGTGATCCTCCCCCTGCACTTGGCACTGGCAAGGCTGCTCCTTGAGTACTCTGTTGTTTTGGGCCCCTCACTACAGGAAAGATACTGAAGTGCTGGAGTGTGTCCAGAGAAGGGCAACGGAGCTGGGGAAGGGTCTGGAGAACAAGTGTGATGAGTTCCCGGCTGAGGGAACTGGGGTTGTTGAGCCTGGAGAAAAGGAGGCTGAGGGGAGACCTTGTGGCTCTCTGCAACTCCCTGGAAGGAGGATGTAGAGAGGTGGGGGTGGGTCTGTTCAACCAAGGAACAAGTGACAGGACAAGAGGAAATGGCCTCAAGTTACACCAGGGGAGGTTTAGATTCGGTATGAGGAAAAACTTCTTCACTGAAAGGGTGGTCAAGCATTGGAACAGGTTGCTCAGGGAGGTGGTGGAGTCACCTTCCCTGGAGGGATTTAAGATGGGCAGACGAGGTGCTTAGGGACATGGTTTAGAGGTGGAATTGGTAGTGTGGGGTTTATGGTTGGATTCGATGATGTTAAAGGTCTTTTCCAACTACTCCAATTCTATGATTCTATATAGTTATATGTTTTTTAGCAAAATTGGAGTCACACGCACTGTTCATATTTGTGCATATGGATAACATAGAATAGGGAGCACATAAAATGAAATGGTCACCAAGTCCCAAACTGGCTCTTGGTTCTCTAAGCTATAAATTGTGAAGGATACTGCTCTAAGATGCCAGAGAAAATATGCATTTAATATGATTGCAGTCCAGGTGGCTGGACTACATGGGAAAGCTGAATATCTTGCTAGAACTTCTTGCAACAGAGCTGAAAGAGCTCAGACAACATGTTGAGAAGCTGGGTTCCCTGGTTCATTCATTGCTAAGAATCCTAGTCTCATGAGCATCATCATAATGTGTAGGCTTTGAAAAACTCAAGTGTAGAATCATACCAGATATTCAAAGGTAACTGGAGTAATTTTCTTCCAAACTCTCTCTCAGTTATGAGTCCCAGAAGTGCAGTGACACCATTCGAGAGCATTCTGGGCACCACTCCATGCTCCAGTTGTCTAGAAAGATGTGACAAGGAGGGAGTGACTATTCTGGCTGCTTCCTTCCTGGGTTGCAAAAGCCCTAAGGAGAGCAGGTCAGAGGTTTCACAGGCTCTAAGCAGAGGGAAAAGGGCCAGTGAACCATGACCTGCATGAACTACAGTGAGCTGTAGGGCAAACCCTCTATGCAGACCAGAACAGTGTGGCTGAAATTGAGATGAGTTTGAGCATCATTTGCGGTTCAGTAAAACCAATGCAATCATGATGATTTGCAGCAGCTGAATATTTGGTCCAGTAACACTGGCTTGACTTGAATGTAAAATAAGTATTGCCAAAAATGAAGTTCTCTTCCTATTAATATTTTTTAACCAAAAAAGAATTTTGGAGGGGAGTGGAGGGTGGAGATATAAGAACTGGTGAGGTTCAAGGTGGCTGTCATCTCAGCTTGGAGAAAGATAATTACTATTCAAGTGTGCTGCCATAAAATGCTCAGTTTTATTTCTAGATTAGGTATGTTCAAAGAACTTTCCAGATTAGGATGCATATACTATCCAGTGTTTTTAGGAGTCGTGTTAGGAGTAAATCTTGTCTTGATCTTGTAAATCTTCCTTGATCTTGTAAATTCTGGCATGCTTGATTACTGCCTTCTAGTGCTTAACATTCCAGACTACCCACCAATGTAGACCTCAGGGTTATTTTTTATGCTGTGAACTCAGATCCTTCTGGTTAGTCATGGATTAGACATTCCTGGTAGTGTGAGCCCAGCATTTATATCCACGATAAAACAGAACTCAGACCTGGCAATGCTCTTCTAAAGCTCTAAATCATGACTCTTTCACAAAACCCTCCAATATCCTACCACCTATAATTAGAGATATTTATTGAAGACCATAAACTCTTTCAACATTTTGACAATGAAAATGATGCTATGATCTTCTCTGGATGTGCCATGCACAGGCTAAACAGCTGCTGTTTGGACTATTATTTCCTCTTATTTTTCTCCAAACTATATGTACCAGCTATTAATCTTTCCAAAGAGTGCTTGTGCTGTAACATTAGAGAAACAGGAAGAAGTGACTAGATTTCACCTTTCCCTTCATAATTACATGTTCTCTCTTACTTCTCATCTGTATTTAATTTTTATCCCACGTTGTGTAGAGTCTGATGTGAACTCTAATTTTCTGTAGTGCCCTCCTCTGAATTTTTTTAAAGCTCAATTTTTGATTAAGGTACAGCTTGAAGCAGTCCAGAGTTCAGTAGTTAGGAATTATGATGAGAATAAGTTATTGTGCAGTATAATTTTATTATAGTAGCTTTTGTGTCAGACCCTAAACCTGTCTAATGTACCCATTGAACAATATTTACTCTGCAACCAAAGTACTAAGGCACAAGTGGCTACTTCTCTTCAAAAGTAGGAAAGCTTTGAAGAGGAGGAGCTCTCTGCCCATCTTGCTGCTTGGTGCTTCTCCTGCTGTGGGCTTTAGCTCTCATTAAACTATATTCTCTAGCTAGAAACTGAAGCTTGAATAGTTCATCACAGGGAGAAGCTGCTTTGCAGCTACCAGTGGGAGTAGACGACTGGCAGCTCCTACAGTAAAGAACTGAACTTTCTTGAGCAGTTAGAGCTTAGGGGTCTGCTGCAAAGTTATTCCTACTTCTGTTGTACCCTCTGGATGTCACCAGGGATCACATGTAACTAATAAAGTTTTTCAGTCTGAGAGTTTCTGTTTCTGAAGATTGGTCTTGGAATCTGAATAGGGCAAGGAAAGAGTAGAGTCTGTAGGGAGACATCCCACTCAAGGCTGTAGCCAAGTGTGAGGCTGCTCTGGAAAATCAATGCAGCTGATGAAGCTTGACATTTTAATTGTCTTGTTTGCAGAACCAAATTAGGTTATGAAGAACAATGATCAGTGGCTGTGATTAAAAGTTTGAAATGTGCTGTGTATCCTGAGACTTGTACTAGAGTACTCTGCAAGTGCCAGGTTTGAAGTGGCTGTTAGCAAAAAAGGGGCCAAGAAAACAAGTGACATTGTCAAAGCCAAATGAAAATACTTTTCCTCCTCCACATTGTCCCCTGAAGAGCTATTGTGTTAGAATTTGGTTTCCAAAGTTACTGTTAATACGTGAACTAGCAGGATTTTAATGTCGCTTTAAGTGCAGTTGTCAACGTACCTGTGATGCTGGAGTCCCCAGTGGTACTTCTGTAATGGTAGCTCTATGCTGTGTTTGACTTGCACCACAGCAATAAATGGTTTAAGTGGAAATTACATTAATGCAAAGGCGCACGTAGGTGTCCTTGAGCTCTTTCTAGCTCTGCTAGGGCTAGGAATTCATTTTGCTAAAAAAATCTCGAGGATGACACAGCCCCCTACCTGAAAGATACTTGGTATTTTCCTTCTTGAACTCATCCTCCTCCACCAGGAAAGAATAGCTAACACCCAAGTAACCCTGAGCTCAGATAAACAACCAAAGTGTTATTATAAGTGCAAAACCTCCCTGTGGTTCTATTGCTCCCTTGAAACACGATTGCTATTGGAGTGTCTGTGGGAAACTGTACTAAAACTGTCCCTTTGAATGCATTAATTAGAACCTGTCAAGCATATTTTGACCAGAAACAGTTCATGACACAATGAACATATTTTTGGCCTTAAAAGGATACTAAGGCAGGAACAACAAAAAAACTTGGTTAATACCTGTTATATATTTTTGTTATTAAAGTTAGATAGCATAATTCTCAGCAGGGACTACTCTTGATCTACTAACTACAGGATCTACCTTGTAACATGAGATTCTACAAACAGCAAAGCTTTTTATTCTTGGTTGCAGGCTTGGGTTGTTTTGGGCCTGAGTGTTTACTACCTAGAGACTTGCATTCCTCAACTACACATGAACATGGCCTTCCGTTGAGTGATTAAATGTCTGATATTTATTGTCCCTCACTGTTGTAGGATGAATGAGTCACATATTTACTTGGGAGATTAGACACCAGGGACCTGTTGCAAAGCAAACAACCGTGCCTGTAGGTTCTGAAGCATTTGTGGGCTATAAAGCACTAGAATAATGATGCTGTTTCTCCTAAGTAATGTCAGAAATGTCTTTGCTACTTAAATACAGTCTCCAATGATACCTAAAAGAATATCTGAGAAAAGCAAAGAGAACCAAGGACAGGAATTGAGAGGCAAGTAAGTTAGATAGTTGTCACAGTTCAACATCCCAGGATATCAAATTGTTTTCTAGATGTTGGGCTGGACTCACTCACAGCAGAGAATTTCAAACGTTACTTGTCTATGTCAGAGACAATCTAAAAGTGTAAGGGGAAAGGAAAAGAGAAGGGCACAGAGATGTACTGTTTCTACTCTAATTTGGGGCAATTGCAGGGAGGCAATTAATTTCTGTCAGAGAAATTTCTGCCTTGGAAGATGTTTTGATTAAGAGAACCATTGCTGTTCACTCAGTTGCATTGACTTTCTGGGCTGTGCTTGCAGCTTTGCTGTCTGCATAAGGAAGAGCAGAGACACTTAGGGCTCAACTCAGTTGGCTGAATGCAGGTATGAAGTGGCATTAGAAATTCCCTGTAGCACCTTACATGGTTCTTAGCAGCCATTTAGACAAGCATGGGTCTTTGATAGGTCCTGTCTTACACCAACCAGCCTCCTGTGGCTCTCCAGGTGGCACTAGGTGACTCTGTTTAAGCAACTTCATAGAGCCCTGGCTGGACATGAAATGTTTAGACCCTTCATTCCCTTGTAAACAGGGACATACAAGCGTGTTGAACTTCAGTTTCTGAAACTGAACCCTACCTTTAGTCTCTCTCAACATCTTTTCCACAGGAGAATTTCTATGGAACTTCACACCTAAATTCACATCCATAGGATGCCAAATAGCTTGGGAGTAGCTATGCCCAATGCTCAACTGATCCCATGAAGGAGATGATGTAATGCAAGACCATTGGGATTTTTACTTTTTTACTGCTTCCTGCAGATGAATACAAGTTGCTTGCTACTAATACCTTTGATTTACATTTCTAAGGACTCTCCTCCTTACAAGAATGCAAATGACAAGTGAGTCAGAGCCCACTTAGGAGAATACCCTCCTGTGGTAGTGTTACAGATTTGTAATCCTACTGCATGTTCCAAAACTAAACCATTTCTGTGGATACTGATATGGGAGAGCTCACATACCACCAGATGTATCAACTCAACAACGTTATAACGTCAGCTTGGGACGATCTCTGAGAGGCTTATACCCACAGTTTATCTCAGCTTAAATTGCTCCCACAGAGAAAACACTAATTTTGCTTTTTAAGTAACCGGTGGGATAGCAACTCTGTTGTGAAAAATGAAGATGTATTATTTTGTCAAGGACATTTATTATCTCTGACTGGGAGAGGAAGGACAGTTACACTCACAACAAGGTTACCATGTCAGAATTAGTGGAGAAGTTAAGAAAGAGAAGGTAAAAGATAAATTTATTTAATAAAGATTTTACAAAGAGCAGATGGGAAAATTAGATACCATTGCTCTCTCTTTGGGGAGTTACTTTTTTTGTTTTAAAGGAAACACAACAAGCCAACCTCAAAATAGCCCCTGTCATACAGGAAATACAGGAATTTCTAAATCTTATCCTACACATACAACTTCCCTCTCCTCACTGTCCAGTTACAATCCTGCTTTGTGCAAAACTAATGAATCAAGTGACTGGAAAGGTATCCTGATGAAAATAACATACACGCTCTTACTCTGGTGAGATCAAACAGAAACCTTTGCTGCAAGAGATCAATATCAACATTCGTGACACCGCATAAACCACAGTACAGAAAGACAACTCCGACCCCTTGAAGTAGACACTGACATAAAGCAGAGCAGGTCAGGCAGGGAACAGGAACAACTGTACAAATACTCTGGGGTTATACCTACCATGAGCTGATTCTAGTGCTACCCATTCATACTTGCTCACTAACATCAGTTTGGTGGAAGGGGAGGGGGGGTGGGGAAAGCTACAAAGTATAAAAGCTTTAGCGTTTTGCAGTTAATTTAGAATTGAGTTCCCTTTTGGATTATGTGTTGTGCAGGAGTTGGAGATCTTCGCCTCTATTGCTGCACAAGTCAGGGAATTAGACAGTTTTTGTGACCCCTACCTAAGTTCTTGCTTATGCTACAGCTCTTTATCTTGGTAAACCAGACTTAAAAGTTTCCGCTCTAATTCAGTACATATTGCTGGTTCGTGTTTGGAAAAAAGAAAAAAAAAACAGCACCAAAGACTATTCTGGATTCTGAGAAATTCCTGCACACTGCAGACAAATTAAACACTGTGATCAATTTCCATAATTCTCAGAAATTTTCCTTCTCACCCTTGAGTATAAGCTTGGTGTCATTGCCTAAGGTAGGAGTGATTGAGGAAGTCAAGTATTCAGTCATTTCATGCTTGATGCTATGAGATTACATCTTTTTTGCCTTAATTTTATTTGGAGCTTCTTTCCAATGATGCTGCTATGTTCTGGATTAGTTCATACTTCATGCTTTTAGTCTCTACATGCTCACACAGTGTGCGCAGCTTCAAAACGCCCTTTGTAATTACCAAATTAATTGCTACTTCATATAACACCAGTGCTGCTGCCTGTACTTATATCTACATTTTATACTGCCTGTTGTTTGGGTCAGTCTCTTTGGTTTGAGACACCTTTCACATCTCGGATTTCCTCTTATCTTGTAACAGTAGTCCTCGCCTTTCCAGTGTGTCCCCAGGCTTGGAGGCTGAAAGGGAGGTCTCTTTTTTTTTTTTTTTAAGCCAAGATTCCCAAATGCAGACCCTAAATCTCAGGAACCTTTGGAAAGATTAGGAAAATGTGGTTGATAAATACAATTAAATGGATTGCAAAATGAAGCTCCAAACAGGTGAAATATTTCATTTGTATCCCTTTCAGTCACTCGTGGCCTTTTTATTAATGAATGACATTTTTGCATCCGCTCTACCAGTGACACTTGCCTTACTTGCAGAAATATGCTGAGATCTTTATCACGTTGCTGCTGTTTGTGATTGCAAAATGGCCTGGAGCAAATATCCAGCTCCTGTAATTTGACATAAGTCCATGGAAATCACTGAAGCTATGAATGCTTCTCCAGGGAGAGGATCAAACTCAGAAGTATATGTGTACCTGGGTTTTTTAGGAACAAATTTTCAGTTTGAAACATTTAAAAAAACATAGGTGTGACACAAAAATGATTTTTGACTTCCCCCATCTACCCAGGTGCTCTAAAGGCGCTTGCCATGTGGTTGAAAAAAAAAACCTCCTGAGCAATTTGAGCCTCAGAGATTATTTTATTTATAAGCTATGTAGAACCAAAATTAGCTGTGTAGGTAGAGGAGAATGGCTCTTTCATCCAAGCTCTGCATTCGATAGTTGTGATTTCACAAGCTTTGGCCAAAACCAGGAAACAGGCAGATCAAATTTCTCCTGCTGTTAGTGCAGTTGATATTACCTCAGGGAAGTAATTATTGCCTCAGAGTTTATTATAATACAGTGAACACAAACAATTTAAAACCACTGTGTGCTGCATCCCCTTCTGGCTCTCACAAACCAGCAAGGGACTTTTCCCTGCTTGGAAGTACTGGGAGATCTGTTTTCCCACAGACCTGACACGCCAGGGACAGCAGTACCACACACAACCCAACTTGCAGCATGCTGCTGCTACACTGTGGAGCTACCACCATGATCTTATTTTCAGCACAGGTTTAAGCACGATCAGAGTGGTGGCCTGATCACCATCCACATGTGTTTTTCAAGAACTCAGGTGAGGCTTCAAGCTTGAAGGAAATGGATTGCCACTGGCCTAAAGCTTTATCCTGATAAGGATGGACCTAGGGATGGAGTGGGAACACAGAGACAGCTCTGCTGGGCATGGTCTCACTGCTAGTCCCATTGCGCTGTATGGCTGCTCTCACTTCAGGTGCATTTGCTTAAATGTCCTGATTGCATCAAGCAACTGGAGAGGACATATCATTCTCTATGCTCAAACTGACAGCAGAAATTCCAGTTAGATCAAGTTAGGATGTGATGTAGGCAGCAACCCATCTCTACAAGCTGTAATGAGTCTCTCGTATCCTGCCTTATCTCCAGGTGCATTTAGATGGGAAAAGACTTTTAAGCAACAGCCATGTGGAACAGATCCGAACCAAGGATGAAAAGGAACGGAATCTTGTTGCTGCTTTCCCATGTACCAATCGTTAGCTCCCAGCACAAACTTTTCAGTTTTCTTTTAGCTGAAAGTCTGACTACTAGAAAATCATAAGAATTGTTTTGGTTGGAAAAGACCTTTAAGATCATCAAGTCCAACTGTAAACCTAACACTGCCAAGTCCCCCACTAAACCATGTCCCTAAGCGCCACGTCTACATGTCTTTTAAACACCTCCAGGGATGGTGACTCAGAGTTTGTCATGCCTGCTGCCACTAGAAATCAGAATTCGCCACCCCGTGAATCAGAAATGCATTTAGTAGCTCTTCTTTATGAACATTTTGTTGATTTCCTAGCTAGCAGCAAAATACTCCAAGGATTAATTCCACTCTGTTCTATGCAGACAATATACATAAGCAACTCCCAAGGGCATAATGAAATATACAGTGGAGATGCACTTCTATGAAAAGTATTTTCTCTATTTTCAGATTTCATGGAGTTTTATCATTAAGTTCCTCTAATTTTACACTTGTGTAGCCCCATTTTGATAATGTCTTTTTCCTCATCCTGCTTTCCTGTTAAAGTTTTTTGTTTGTTTGTTTGTGGACCTCCTTCTTACTTCCAATCCTGCAAGCATGAAGATGTTTCACTTTTATTTTGCCCCATTACCAAACATTTATTATATAGAATAAGGACAGTGTTCAGAAAACATCCATCACAATTTTTAATTAATTTCAGCCAAACCAATTCATTTTTCAGCTTCATTTTGTGTCAAGATGATGATATAATTTGTATCTGAGGAATGTTTTCTGTACAGAGGAATTAATCCCAGTGTAGAAGGGAGCACTCAAACAGCATGTACAAGTTAAAACATACTCTGTCCTCACAGTGATATACAGGTGTTAGATGGTCTCTTCACACTGGGATGATCATTACTCTTCAAGATGCTTCCACAGTGCAAAAGTACGTATAGTAGCAGATTTTTCTGTTAATTTGCTTGGACTCCATATCAGATAGGAGAGGTCATCCATCAAATTGAAGACATCTTCAATCTTTTGGCATCACTACTGTGTAGTAAAGTGCACATGAAAAACATATTTATATTAATGTTGCTACTGCCTTCACTATCACCTGCATTTGGAATACGAATTGAATGAGCATTTATGAACAGTAGTAGCACAGTCTAAAGATGGAAGAGTGGCCTTTAACTTAAGGCATGTTTTATCTTTGTCTCGGCCACACCATGGGAAGGGACCACAAATGTCTCTTGACTGTATCTCTGTTTCCCCATCTGCAAAGAGCAAGATGTTGCAAGATCTTTATTACTTAAGTGTTAAAGCACTTGCAGAACTTCGGCCCTTCTGAGATGCATGCAGGACTCCATATGGTCTTTAAACAGCTGCTGGAAATGTGTCAAGAAGAATTTGGCTTAATGAGGTTTCCCAGATAACTGAGTGGGAATGGGTTCTTCTGCCACAGCTAAATGTCATGGCAGTGGTGATACATCTTGAAACTTCTAAAATGTTCAGTGAAAAGGTGACTCTCTGTCTCCTACAATATTTATTATTATATAATAACTCTTCCTTTCAGACAGTGGCTCATCTGTCTTCCTGGCTTCATTTCTGAAGGAAAATAATCCAAATCCAGGAAAGATGGACTTTATGCTTTTTTTTTAAGCCATGATGGACTCTGACCTACAGAATTGGTTCCTCCCCTATCTTTCAATGCCATATATTATTACAAGCCTTTCATTTAAGAATAATAATGGACTTGGAAATTGTGTGGAACCTTTGTAAGAGTGAGTGCTGGTTAATTTAGAAATAAATGAGACATGCTGCTTTACCTACCAACATAGCAGAATAAGGATGAGTTTCTCAGCCAGTCCAACGCTATTTAAGCTAGCAACTGATTTATGCTTGCTCTGGATTTGGCCCTGCTTTCTTGTGGTGTCCTGTGTGGGCTATAAATCAGACCTGCCATAAAACTATGCATGATCTTTAGAATCACTTTGCAGTTTAAAAAAGGGTTTTTTTAAAAAAATAAAACTCTGTTTTTCACTGAATTGTTTTGGCATTGTTTTGCCTTTTTTTTTTTTTTTTTTTCAAAATGTTGGGGAACATTTTTGTTTTGTTTCTGCACCAGCACAGATGAAAAATGCAGGCCTGTTGGTTTTCAGTTGCTTTTCTTTCAATGAAAACTTTAATTACTTTGTAGAATACTACAAACTTTTACCTAATAGGAGCATTTTCATTTTCCATTATGAATATAATGGAAATAAAATATTTTCATTTTCCAATACTAACCACCATAAAATAAAGCAGCAAAAGAATTAAAAATATGAAGCGTCATGTATTTTCTGAGGCTTCTCCCAAGCTGCAATTTTCTTAAACACTCTCTGTTAATAATACCTTCTAAGATGTCTTGGAATCTTCCAAATTTCAACAGGATAAACTACTGCTTTTGGCAATGTTATTTTCAATTCTTTTCATACTAGCACTCACGTAAAGCGTATCAGCCTGTTCTAAAATCCCATTGATTTATTCTCTAACACTCAGCTAAATTAGGATAAAATTGCAGTTAAGAGTCTTCCCCTGATGTGAGATCATTGCACATTTCATTGTTGTTAATAAACATTGTCATTACAGATTAATTGACTTATCTTTGAGACCCCTGTGTGGTCTTTGTTCTGTGCACAGCTGCAAGGTGCAGCTTGTCTCTCCAACGTCTGTACCAGTGATGGAGACAGAAGGCTTTTGAGATGACACCTAGTGAGATCTAACCACCCAATCAATGGTTTATTGCTTAGTGTGAATATATTCACACTTGGTCTCCCAAAAAGTTCATTTTATTATATTTGGCACAGTGTTGTGAAGAGAGACTGAAATGAATGGGCAGCAAAATATAGTCACGCCTGTTTAAAGAAAAACTGCAGAGATTCATACTACAGCCATTTTAATTACTGATCAGCACACATTTATGCATGATGAGAAATAGCTTATTAAAATAACTAAATGTAATTAGCTCATCTCTAATCTAGACAGATCTGACTGTCCATGTCCAAAAGCCAGTGTACCACCTCTTCTTTGGTATCTGTAATCATAAGCTTTTTCCAATATGCCCAACAAGTTTTTTAGTACATAGAAACTAAGTGCACAGACTTTCTGCAGCTTATCTGTAGAAATAATTGACTCAAGAAAATTCTGTTCTAACCTCTTTGTTTGAGCACTCTGATACTTTCTGGACTTCTCAGACCATGATATCAATTAGTCCTATATAAATAGTTGCTTATTTTTAACAGTATTTTTGCATAACCTAGTTTGAGTGGCATCTCTCTGAGCGAGAGGGTACCATGTACCATGCTAACAGCATCTGCCCAGGGAACCACTCAGACCAATGTTTTTAAGTGGGTCACACTCCCACCATACAGACTTAACCCTGCGTAGAATTAACCAGCTGCCCTCACACCGAGCACTTGGCTTTGATCCCCTATAGACCCCATGTCTCTAAGAGGCAGTTTTCTTTCTTTCAATTTTTCACTTTAGAGGTGCCTGAGATCTCGTGTAGGCTATACAACAAGTTGAAAGAGAGTGGTGTTTCTATAGCTCAAGAGCCCAAGGTTATTGCAATGCCATGGGGAGAGCAACAGGAGAGTGCTTAGGGGTCTTTGAGAGTGCAGGGCTGATGGGGAGGTGCTGGAGAAAGTGCTTTGCTCTTCACTCCTACTGCTATAGGAACAGTCCACAGAGCAAACTACTCCCAGAATCCCACTTGGAGGGGGGTGGAGGGATATAGTTGTTTTACTCCATGCCATGCAGATGACTAAAGGACCAGATCTGGGAGCAAAGCATGCAGGTAGGTTATTTGACAGAGTGGACGTACTCTGAACAGATTTCTTTGCGGCTCATGTCCGACCTTACGTATACAAATATGAGCGTGTATTTTCATCTGGTTCACTCCCTTTCTCTCCATTTCTGTTTGGTAAATACTGCATTTCATTTGTTCACACTTCAACAGCTTTGTAGCTTCAGAACCAAACACGTGAAGTTTAAGAGAGCTTTTTATTGACTTTTTCCCTTACTTATCCCAACACTGCCTATTTTCCAGCTCCTGAGGTGCCCCTAATATCCACATTTTCAATGTTTTCTTCACCATCTCTACCCCCTTGGCTGAAAGGTGACTCAGATATTACAGTGCAAGTTGTTATACATTCCTTTCAGGGATATTTAGAGAGATGCTTCAGCTATAAAGATTGTAACCAGATCTCAGTCTGCCCAAAAAGCTGCTTATGTTTGGATCCAATTGTTCTGGTTTATATCCATCTTTAGGAATGTTTAGTTACCTTTTAACTGTAAATGATGTTATTCATATGTGTATTTGCTGTAATGTCTTCTGTTATAAGTGATATTTAAAGTTTTGCTCTCAAGGAATTCTGGTAGAAATCCCTGAAGTACTTAAATCACTTGAGCATACTGGAACATTTCAGCTATTACAAGCCACAAATGTTAGCCCCTGCCATCAAGCTAACAAAGTTACTTAGAAAAGCCTGGTGGCAAATATCTATACCAAATGCCATTAAAAACAAACAAACAAAACCAAAACCAAAACCCCAACAAAAAAGCTACCACCACCTCTCCAGCCCCAAAACTTTAGCAGACTACAAAATCTGATCACAGGGCAGGAAATCTAAGTCCAGTAATTGTAATTTCCTGGAAAAAGGTTATTCTTAATTTTAATTTTCCCACTACACAGTGGGAATCCTGAAGTAGGCACCCCAGCTGCACTGTGTGATCCCTGCCTCTGCTTTCTTCATTCATTCTTTCCCCTCTTCCCCTCTGGCTACTGCTTGAAGCTGGGCTTGGTTCATGACTTAGAAAGGATTTGGATGGAGCAATTAAAAATCCAAATGGAGAATATTTATGCTTAACTAGAACTACTTTCTGAACTTACATTTATACCTTATCAACTTCAGATGCTTACTTAGGTTTGATGATACAGCATCTACAAAAAAAGTCCCTTTGAAAACAGCTTCAGGTACATTGTAAATTTATTTAAAATCACAATAAGCAAATGTCATCAGTAGCCTCCAAAACTTTGATGTAAAAAAAAAAAATGCAGTTTTAAAAAAAAAACCTCTCCACAAGTGCCTCTTCAGTGAAGGATGGTGAATTAACTTCCTAATTTCTGCAAGGTTTGATGCAATAGTTTTATTATTCAGAAAAATGGGCACTTTCATCCACTTTACGTATTTGGGATGAGATCAAATGTAGATGAAAGCTCCGACTTCAACCTTTATCGATGCATAATAAGACAATTTACAGAGGTGCTGTATCTTCTCTTATCAGTAGCCTCCTAAATCTCCTGAATTGCTAATGGCTTCTGTGAAGCAATTCAGATCAACATCTGGTGTCTTGTAAAAACCAGTGCGGCAACGTGTGCCAATGCATGAGCAAAATCTGATCTTGAGATCTGAATCCCACAGAAGTTTTCCATTCAAACAGCTGCAAATATTTTGTTTTGCTCTCTCTTTTTTCTCCCCTCATCAATTTAGTTGGAACCCACAGATTCAGAAAAATCGAGTTTTCTGATATGTTGCTATTGCCCTTTCACAGTGCTTGTGTTTTGCCTCGCAGAGGGGCTTGGGGTGAGGAGTGTCCTGGGACATGGCAGGGCTCTTTGCCTTTATCACTCCCTTCATTCACCTCTTCTCTTTCCAAGAGGTAAGCAGCAAGGCTCTGCAGGGATGACACCATGATGGATGTGCTTTCAGCACAACAAGAGGTATCTGGAGATCCACCCTAACATTCCTCTCAAATCCTCTGCCCACCTGGCTCAGAGGAACCGGAGAAGCCAGCGTGAATCTTCATGCCCTGTGCAGGCCTACAGTTGACAACCATGGCCTTGGTGTATTTTTCCTATCCATCAGGACACAGTAATCAACTGTGCGTGTGTCTCCAGACCACTGCAAATGTGAGGGCAAGCTGGTTAGCTGCTGCCTTCGGTGCTGTAAGCCAGCCAGCTGCCTTTGCAACATCCTGACGTCCTGGGAGCATCATGTGTTGAGCCTTTTGCAGCTCCACTGAAGGGAAAAGCAGCTTCTAGCAGCTGAAGGCACTGGGGTTGTTGAGCCTGGAGAAAAGCAGGCTGAGGGGAGACCTCGTGGCTCTCTCCAACTCCCCTTTCAGAGGGTGGAGAGAGGTGGGGGTGGGTCTGTTCAACCAAGGAACAAGTGACAGGACAAGAGGAAATGGCCTCAAGTTCCACCAAGGGCAGTCGACATTGGATGTGAGGGAGAATTTCTTTCCTGAAAGGGTTCTCAGGCATTAGAAGGGGTTGCCCAGGGCAGTGGTGGAGTCCCCATCCCTGGAGGTGTTCAAGAAACGTGTAGATGTAGCACTCAGGGATAGGGTTTAGCGGGTATGGTGGTGATGAGTTGACGGTTGGACTTGGAGATCTTTTCCAGTCTTAATGATACTGTGATTCTACCTGAGGGGCCATTACTATGGGCTGTATTGATGCACTGGCTGACTGCCTGTTACCCTGGGAACACAGCAGGTATTGAAAAATCCTCCCTTAATCAAAGGGGAAGTAAATATTCCTCCTTAGGATTTACATGCATACAGGTTGGAGGGGGAAGGAGAGGAAGCCTCTTCTCACCTCTGGTAACAACTCTGCTAGTTTTTGTTTTCAGCAGAATATGGTGACTAAATATGGCTCAGCAGCTTCCCACAGCTGGATAGGGATGGAGGAGATGGAAGCAATATGCTGCAGTATCAGTCCAGGGACAGGAAAGGAGAAAGCAAAGAAAGGAGATTTGTAAACATATAAAATAATAACAAATTAAAAATGTGGCTCTAGGGAGACCAAAAGCAACAGTCAAATCAACAAGCAGCCTGGTCCAAAAGAAAGGAGAAAATTGTTTCAGAAAAAACAAAGTGATTTTGCTTTGGAAACAGCTTTTCTGTTGCTGATTTGATGTCATTCTGTAAAAGGTGTAAACATAAGACTTACTTTCCTAACCTGAGGAGAAGAAATTCAATGTTTCATTTTTGAATTGAAAATTCATACTGAATGGGCAGGAGGGTACTGTAACCCATGTCTGAGCTCTCGAGCCCCTAAAGGCATTCAGACTCTCTTCCTGCTACATCCAGTTCCCACTGCCTTGGCATGCCCTCCTGTCACTCCTAACTGGAGGGATCTGCAAAGTGCCATGGTCATCTCCCCAAGCGCTTATGTTCCAAATAAAAGTACACAGTGATGAAAAGCGAGACAACAGCAATCACTGCATTTTCATAACCATCTTACAGAACCACGTATGTTTGTTTATGTCATTACTTGCATGAAACGAAACAGATATAGCCCATTATGTAGTATTAGCTTGGTAAAGGAATGAGAACGTTGTTACTGAATTACCTAAAACACTTGTGCTTGGTGCAGTTTGTCAGTAACTGCCAGCAATACGTCATTTTTACATACGCTTTTCTTTTTAAACTTATGCTTTCTACTAAGATTTAGCATACAGAATGGGAAACCAGAATCTATAAGTTTGATATATCAAGGTCAGGGATGGAAATTTTATCTGGGGGGGTAGGTGCAGTTGTGTATCCCTTTCAAACTACTGCATTTTGGATGGAGAACGTTTTGCAGCTATAACTAAATTGGCCTCCCTGAATCTGGGCTGTGGGTGCTGTATGTAAATATATATGTGCAGAGCTGATAAAATGCATAAAGCAGATACTTGAGGTGCCTCAAGGACTGCATACATAATGTGATGTCTGAATAATTATCATGGTGGACAATTAACCTCCAAAAAACGTGCTTTAGAGCTATTTACTGTGCAGCTGCAAAAGCTGCATGACTAAGTGGCGGTCTATGAACAGAACTGTCTGCTTCCTCTGACAGCATTAATTGCTGTTCCCATCATCCAGCACCACCGTGAAATAGCAGGTTCATGACTTTGCCTCGCAGGTCATCAGAAGAGCAGCTTAAACAATCTAAAAATCAGGTGCATGGCTATCATTTTCCTGGTTTTCAATTGTCATTTTTGAAAGCAGTGCCATTTTCTTGAATTATAGACAGAAGAGCTAATCAATTAGAGTAAATTGAGGTTAGAGTGGGCATTTTAGTCATTCAGTTACGGAGGAATGTCACAGCACATTTAGATGATCTACTTGTCAAACTCGAGAAGATAAACGTGTCATGTTAACTTCACTTTGTGAATATCTGACATATACATGATGGCCATATCCTCACATATTTTCCTCAATTCGTTTCTAAGCAAAGTGCCCCTTAAAATCCACAAGCACATTGCTGCATATTCTAGAATTCAATAAGACTGACTCAAAGAGAGACTATTCACCAAGAAATGCAAAGGCAGTTTGATTCCGTGTTCATCAGACAACACACAGGTACCTCAGGGTAACAATACTCTTAAAAAAAAACTTAGGCTTGATTTAATTAACATTATTACACCTTACAAGTTTATAAAAAACACAATCTACTTCCTCTTTTTTAACTTAAACCAGGGAATGATTTGCCTGAAGAGGCACCTCTGGCACTTCTTGATGTTTTTCATGTTCCTAATCTCTTTTATCATCACTCTATCAAAGCATCTTCTATTGCTTTCTACAGTGCAATGTCTTCTTCAAATATTGTATTTATTTGTTAGTCTATAAAATAGAAAACAACTTATGAGTGAGATAATTTTTTTTTTTTATACACTATTAATGTAGAAAGCAAATACCTGATAGGGGACTCATGACATGAAGGATTAGACTCAGTGACCAACTGAGTTCTCCTCTGTTCTATGTGCTTATATATCCACTCCACCATTTACATTTAACAGCTTTACTTGCATAAAATATAATCTAACTTGTTAAGTATTTTATGTGTGTGAGATTAATGGAACATCAATTTTTTAATACTAGCCATCAAAGACACCTAATTTTTTTTTTTAATACTATTAATAGGCTTGTTAAGTTTGTAAAACTAGCTTCAAGTATTTAGCATTCAGGTTTTCCTCAAGATCTTATTTTAATTACTTTGTGTCTATTATAAAACCTTTAGGTACATGATCATGTATTATTTTTTTAAGACCTCTGGCACATTTGATGTTCTGGATGGAGGGTGGAAAGCAAAGCCTTGGTAATGAATTAAGTTTCTGTATGTTGGAGATCTGCCTCATTGATTGAAGAAGGTGGGAACTGTGCAATTAAGTTTTTGATCTGATTCTGTAAAGCTCCACCTAAGAAAAAATGGCCTTAACACTTTTGATGCTAGAGTAGTGAGTATATTTAGTAAAAGAAAGGTCTTTACTTCCCACCTAAGAATTCCTTATGGTTATGGACTACAGCTGGTCATAAATTTGTCATCAGAACCATTCTTCACCTATAAATTGACTTTTGAATAACTGTAATTTTTATGAAATATTCTGCTATATAACCAAGTTCATATAATGAAAGAAAATTATATAGTAAAACTTCAGGTTTTCGGCATACAGTGTTTCATCTAAGAGAACTAGCTCTCAATTTCCATTGCAGTCAAGACTAGGACATGAAGAAGTACGAACATATGGCTTTTTAATTTTGACTCTATTCCACTTAATCTAATGTCCTTCCAAATGAAACACTTCAATATACAGATCTGGTGTTTCTTTAAGAAAAACAAAATAAAATACAGCCCCCAGGAAGAGAATATAATTATAAAACTCATCCAAGTATCCTGTTATTTGCATCTTCATTGTTTACTATTGCTATTAGTACAAAGGTCTTTGGTGACTTAATAACATAGTGGCTTTGTTGAGTTGATTAACATTGTGATCTCTGCTTTCAAGCTGTACTGGCTAAATTGTGCTAATAGATGCTTTACTCTGTGGGCTTTTTTAGGCCCATGAGCAGAGAATTATAATTCACAGCATTACTGGAATAGCAAAATGTCATTGAATTTATCTCTTCAAAGTGCAAAAGATAACATTTTCAGAAGTCCTACCAAGACAGATAAAGCCCCCAACTAAGATTCTATTGAGTACTTACTTTTTTTTTTTGTCTCAAATACATATTTTTTTCCCATAACATTTTTGACTTATCTTCTCAGTTTAGTTTTCTGAAATACAATGAACCTAAACATATTGGTATTTTCCTCACAAGGTTTCTAGGGATGTGGTTTCTTTCATATTTTTATACTTGGTATTTTCCTCACAAGGTTTCTAGGGATGGGATTGTGGTTTCTTTCATATTTTTATAGAGGAAAGAAACAGTTCTGAGATTAGGTACATCAGAACCAGTTCTGGGTCCATACCATTCTATGTTTCTATGATTTTATAACATAAACAAAATAATGATAACAGTGCATAATGACTAGAAAGGGAGATTTAAGAGAAACAACCATTCTAGATTTCAAGAATAAGGCACAGAAAATGCCCAAAGCAAACAGAAAAAGGAATTTGCATTAAAAACCTAAAAACCTTCTTACTGATGAACAAAAGAACATATATAGGAAAGATAATATAAACAGTAGAAGCAATTCTGTACTCCTTATTGACTGAGCAATTCCTTTCCATGCCTGTTTTACCATTGTGCTGGCATACTTCAAGAGGTAAAATCTAATTTGAACTGAAGATACATGTGCCTAGAATCTGTTACTTCCTATGTTAAGAGTGCTTATTTAACACTTATTGGATCAAATTCTGCTTTCAGTTGCATAGATAAATGCAGATAAATTTTATTGATTTCTTTGAAAATTACTTTGACCTTGCCCCAAATAGAAATTGGTTTATTCTAAATACATGGAAAAATGAAGAGGCGATAAAAATGTATGACTTTCTTTTAACTGAGTTGGTCTGTGGCATGTTTCAATTTTCATATCTGTGTAGCAGGGATGGAATGTATTCATAAACTAAACACTGAACTGTTTTCTTTATAAGAAATAGCAGATTATTGATATTATTAAAGCAGATTAGGTTGCGATTGTTTTTCTTTGTTTGCTTCTGATGACACAAGCAGCATTGTATTTGTGTGTGATCTTTGAAAAGTAGGAAAATAGTGGTCCTCCTTCAAGTTGTATAACCACTCTGAGCTTGATTTCCTTCTGGTGGGGCATTCCAGGACAAGGCAAAGGTAGCATTTTATTCTGCAATACATTGTGCAATTAATGCCTAGAATGTAAACAAAAATCTTCCCAGCAGATGACTGTTATAACAACTCAAAAGTTGAGGTCTAAGGTCTTTGTCATGCTTAGACCCACACTCCTACGTTCATTTTTCAAAGGAAGATTTAAATAACTCTATGTATATCAAAAGGATCTCGATTCTTAGAAGAAGGAATTCAGGACAGGCAATCATATTTTATTTTGAGCAATTAGTCGCTACTCTGTCAATGCCAGCAGAGTTCAGTGGGAGTTTCATGTACAAAAATGGTCTTCATCTTATTTAAGCACCGAGGACTGCTAGTGGTAGTATGAACTACAGCTCTACTGTAATACTTTAATTTCAAACTAGCCCGTTTTTTTCTAAACCCAGATTTAATCTCTCCTCTACTACATCAGATTTACAGTGAAATAAGCTAGTGAAATCTTCATAGCATAAAACTGCTGTGGCAGAGTAGGGAATCTGGTCAGACACCACCTCTTTTTGTCTCTTCATCATTTGCTACTTTACAGTAACATGTAAAGCCTGCTTCCATGCTCTGGAAGTAATGAAATGATATGCAGGATGGCTGTCCACTTTCAAAGTCTTCCAGTTATATATTTAACCAGGGCACATCAGGATCTCAACACTACTTCAAACCAAACTATTCCCAAAGTTGTCCCACACCATTTCAGATTTTTAAAGTTTATGCTTAAGTTGAGATAAAAATCTCTGTATGTATTCCCTAGCATTCAATTTCCATGGAAATCGTTGAGACTGAAAAATAGGAAGAATCAGACCTTCTCACAAAATTTCACATGCTCCTTGGCTCCTCTCATCTCTGAATTACCATGGGAGCTCATTCTCCTGTGGAATTCTGCTGCCTTTGTTTCTGGTTGACATCAAGAAATGTTGAGGTATGTGTAAAAAGTTAACTTCCCCCTGCTTCCTTGAATCTCAGATAGCATGAAAAGTTCAAATGCAGTCACAATTAGATGTTGGTTTTAAGTTCTAAATGTTCTCGCTACAGATATTTCATTTCTAAAAGCAGCCTGTTAATGTCAAACATTTCCATTCTAGCATTCAGAGATTATGAGTTTATTGCCACAGCTGTAATCTTCATGTATTTCAAGGGAAATATATTAGGAGACATTTTAAATGCATTTTCTTCTATTAACATAAATCTTGGTATCTTGTGTAATAAAGTCAAATAACAGGGCATAAATTAACCCCAAGCCCTGAAACAATAAAGAAGTAGGAAAAGAAAAATGAACTTAAATTCAGATTTCAGGCTTAAAATTTTGTGTGAATTGGGAATACAGTTCTTTGGTACCAGGTAGTCCTTCTGTCATCAGCATACAAAAGCTGAGGCACTGGTAATGGAACATAAAACTTTTCCATAAAAATTTCACCAGAAAGTTAAATCTCTGTAGCTCCTCGGTGTGTGGAAAACATGAGTCTCCACTGTCTGGCTGCTTCTTGGTGGCTTGTGCAGAGCAAGTTCCAGGGAGACATTAGAAACAGGCTGGAATCTTCTAGTATCTGCATTTCAAGTTTTTCCTCCCTTTTAGATGAGCTATAGTTCAGGCTGCTCAAGCCCAAGTTCAACCTAAAGAGTTCCAGAAAATTCCCCAGGAAATGCTCTACAACATAAAAGGAAAAGGGCATGGGGAACACACCTCGATGCACCATGGGTTTGTAGCTGCCAAAACAGCCCACAGGGATCCTTGGCAAACTTGATACTTCACCAAGCATGAGCTGGCCATAAAACCAACAGCAATCAATGTGCAAGCTGAAATCCCACTCCAACCCTCCCCCTCGAGATGAGTTTATCAGCCATCCTCCACAGCAATCTCTAGCAGCCCCGAGCTCTGACTCAGTCTGCCATCCTTGCTGCCTCTCCAGAACACTTCTTCCACCAATAGCAAGCCATCATTCCACTTCTTCCTCCCAGGCCACCTGCAAAACCCCTATGGTGAGCATAAAACACTAGGCATGGAAGGGAGGCCGGGGTTTCCAGGGCAGGGAACAAGCCATGAAGAGTGACCTCCCCTCACCGACAAGTGTTAGGTGTGGCTGTATGTGTCAGCTGGCCACAAAAGCTCTTGCACTGGATGTACGCTCTGGGTAGCACCTTGCAGGCTCAGCAGCTGTCACCACTGCTATATGCATCTTGGAGAGAAAAATCTGGTGCTCTTTTCTCTTCTGATGCATACATGAAAGCTCATGATGTTGATAGCAAGTGAACGTGTCGGTTGCCTACTCAGGATTGTGGCTGTGAGTCAGCAACATCTTTGAGCACATATACAACTCTAAGGTTGAAGTGGTGGATCTACTGAGAGGTTTGAAGGTAATCATGTGTTCAAGTATCCTTAATGGCATATTGTTTAAACTCTGTAGAGATGATAGTGCAGCTGTTAGGAGAAAACAGAGATGCTAATTGATGATGATTCAGCTAAATATTTTGGGTAAACCCTTCAATTAAAGTCCCCAGATTTGCACTTAATTTATATTTAGCTGGATTGTTGTCATGCCTTAATAAAATAATACAGGGACTTATTTATGAAAACTTAATTTCATTGCTGTGAGATTGCAGATAATCTGTTGCATACTTGGTTATGTCAGATGCTCTCGTTTACGTGACCTTTTTTCTAGTTGCTTAGCTGAACTGAATGGAGGCAGTCTGTAGGGAGCTGTGATGGAGGGGATGTATGTTGGAAATGTGATTATTGTACATGGTTGTGGTGGTTTGGGTGGATTCACCCTTTTGCTTGCAGCCAAACACAGCCTGCTCTATCACCCTCCCCCCCCTCGCCCAGGGAGTAGGGGAGAGAATTTGGAAAGAAGGGCAAGGACTCACGGATTGAGATAAAAACTATTTACTAATTAAAAGAAAATGATAACGATAACAACAGTGATAACAGACTATACAAATGAGTGATACACAGTGCTCACCGCCCACTGACCAATTCCCAGCCTGTGCCAGCTAACGATCCTGAAGCCGAGACGGTCCCAAACCGAAACCCCGGAACAGTGAGCCTGAGCGATCCCTGAGAGAATGTGTCGTCTTCCGGTCAACACTGGTTAATATACTGGCATGACATGATATGATATGGAATATTTCATTGGCACAACCAGATGCCAGTTTTTGGTTTTGCTCCTCACTGCGCTTCCCCCCTCCCAGTCCTAATGCAGCTGTGAAGCAAACACTGTGGCCTTGAGCTACAGCAGTAACTAAAAACATTGGTACTTTATCAGCGTTCTTCTCATGATAAGTCTGAACTGAAACACTGAAAGTAAAATACTGCTATTCTAATTACTAAAAATTAACTCTATCCTAGCAAAACCAGGACAATGGTGACAAACTTGAGCACCCTCAGTAGAGATGGCTGGGAGCCTAGGTTGTGGTATCCTGACACCAGCTTTGGGTAAATGAAAACTGGCTTTGTTTCACCTCCTTATCAAAAGAGAAAGGGAAGGCTCTGGGGAGATCTTATAGCA
>NW_010300100.1:39059-44713 GCF_000700745.2 Antrostomus carolinensis | reverse complement strand
TCACGGGAAGCCGGCGGCCTGCAGGTGCACGGCCGCGCAGCGCCCTGCCCCGGGGAGCGGGGCGAGGTGGGCGGCGGTGCTGTGGCACTAGTTCGGGCGCCGAGCTGCGGTTCGTGCTGCTCCCTTCCCTCTCCTCCATCCACCTCTTATTTTTCCTGCATGAAGTCAGCTTGTTGCAGTGCTGCTGGTTTTCTCCTCAAACTGAGAGAAGCGGTAAGTACCGATTGATTCTAGATACCCATTCTGCTGCACGCCCTTCTCCATTTCCTGAGAAATGTGCCAGTTTAACATGGACCATCCAAAGGAATGCCAGCCCCTGTCAAATGGGGAATAATATGATTATTTTTAAGTCTTTTGAAAGGCCTTTCAAATTGTCTGCCAAAAGTGTATCTCTATCTAATTTTTTTAAGGTTTTTTTTTTGCATAAACAGCTAGGTATGCTCATGTTCATGGTTGCTGGTGTTTTTTCTTTCGCTACCGTTACTGTTAAATAAAATAAGTGGATGAGAACCAGTTTGTTCGGTATCCAGTAAGTCTGGCACCTCTTCTGTTTCCCAAGTAATTAACACGATCACTTGTTGATACCAGATGTTGCTAGGAGGGGATGTTATGAAGAAGAATATTAAAATTGGAAGGGAGCTCAGGGATGATGCAGGCCACCATGTCATCTGCAAAAATTGATTCCTGAAAGCTGTTACTTCAGGTTTTTTTTTCCTCTTCTGGCTTGTTGAGAGAACTTTCCCCATTTTACATGTTGCTTTGATGTCAGAGCCTGTATAGCAGGCTGAAATAATGCAAACATCTATACTCTGCCAAAATTCACACTCTGGCTTAGCCCCCCCAAAAAAAAAAAGTATTCTCCTTGTATGGTTTCTGCTGTTCTCTGAGTCAGCAGAATAGCTGATGGGTCCCCCGTAGTAACTGATAGACCCTGACTTTAGTCTTTCCTCCCAACATCTGCATATTGATCTCTTCTTTTATTTTTTAAAGTTGTGAGGGATTTCTTTGTGAAATGGGATTGATAATGTGTTCAGTTACAGCTTCCCAAATTCTAATGTATGAACGTGAGCAGAAACTACTTATAGCCGTCCTTTATGATAGTTCCTTAAAGTCATTGCGGAAAACATTATATATCTCTAGTGTTTTCTTGGTGGTGATCAGGTTGTTATCTCTAAAATAAAATGTAAAAATAAGTCCCAAAACCTCATTCTCAAAAGTTGTAAGTATCTTGAACCTTTGTTAGGTTTCAACCCCTGCTGCTCTGGGTTGTTCCAGACTCTAGAAGTATTTTAGGTGTTTGGAGCAAACGATAAAATATATTCTGTTACTAGAGATGGGTTATTTTGATGAGTTTCTATTGTGTTAATTTCAGGAAACATATATATACATCACAGCTAGTGTAGAGAGTGAGTATTCTTATTGTGAAGTGTGTGTGTTGTACACAGTGTAGAATTAAACTTGCCAGACAAAGCCACTTAGGTTATTTTCCTTGTATCCTGTTTGCTGTAAACTTTATGAGCTCCACTTGCTGTTGGAATGTAGATAACTTCACTGTGCACGATTCATGGAAAGGTCATAAGCTGATAAGTGCAGCCTTGCTGCTTTGACATCCTGTTACGTGGTAGTGCTAGGTATTTGTAAATACTTTAAAAAATATTAAGTGGTACAGGATTAGTTTTGTGGGTTGTTTTTTTTTGGGGGGGGGAGGGGTTTAATTCTTTCAGGTCTGGTTTAACTCTGGATTTGTGCATAGTCACTCCTCTCCCACATAGGTCTTACACCCTGCTCTGACCTGCCACAGTCTACTATGACTTTCTGCTGCAAACTTTAATCTGGTTTCAGATTAACTCCACTATTTTCCCTGTCTCAGAACTGCTTCAGCATCTTCAGGTACAGGTGCAGCCAGCCTACAGACTCGCATTAGTGTGTCAGCTCTGACACTGCCTGTGTTCAAGTGGCAGCAGCAGTGGCGTGTCCAGGCGTAAGCAGAGCCAGCAGCTTTTTCTGCCCGATTGGTACGCTGGAGCTTTGTGTTTGGAAGCCACTTCAAGCTCTTCTGACTCAAAATGAAGCAACAAATTAAATTGGTTTTCTAGTTTAACCTAAATTCTCTTGCATTTTCAGTACCACTCATGAAGCAGATGGATTCCTGGGTTTTTGTTGGAATTACTACTTTTGGTTGTGTTGGAAGCGTTATAAACATAAGTGAGCAGCTGCCTTTTTTCCCCCCCCGTTGAGATGTTAGCTCATTCTTCTTATGTGTCTTGTTTCTCCTTTTTGTCCTTCCTTTCTCTGTCTTTCACTGGAAAATCCCATTTACTCTTTTGTTACATGCAATGCTGCCGTTTCGATCCCAAGCTTTCATATCTTTCTGACTTAACCTCTTTAATTTTTTTTTTGTTCTTTCTGTTTTCACGTTTCCAGGTGAAAACTGCTTATAGAAGTTTTATTTTTTTCCTGGATATTTGAACAGAATTGCTGTTCTGCTTGGATTGCTGTAGAGCATTCAGTGTATCTATGACTTCTCTCTGTGTCTGAAAGTCTAGTTTGGCTTTAGTAACTTGCTATTACTTGATTTTTAAAATGTTTATTAGCATCTTGCTCAACTTGTGATTTCAGTAGTGTTAGTCATCGGTTTGAATTCTCAGGACAGGCAAACAGGTGTATCTGGTAGGATGAGCAGGAGTGGAAAAGCTTGCTCCTAAATATAGCAGGGAGAACTTTGGTAATATCTGTGTGATGATCCATACAGCAGTTGACAAATGTCTTCAGGCTCTTTCTCCTGAGGTAAAAAGGAACAAAACTCCCAAGTCAAACAGTGTCTCCAAAGCCTAATTAGCCTGGGATACGGTAGCCTATGTGGTGGCTGGTCACATTAACCATATCAGCTTGTAGACATCATTGTGGCCAACTCAGCGAGTCTCTGACCAGAGTGAGATTATACAGCAGAGGTTCTTAAGATAGCAGGTTTCTAGACTCAACCCCACGGGTCCCTTCTGCGTGACTGGGTGTGGGCTGTCAGAAGCTTGTCTTCAGCTCTGCTGCTGCCAGAGTTCTGCTGTTTGTGCTCAGACTTTTCACAGCAGCTGTCTGCTTCGAGGGAAACTGGGGGAAAAAGAGCAAAGAAGAAAAAAGAAGAGGATACTGACTCAGGAATGGATCAACTGTGGGTCCGTGCATGAAGCTATTTTGAAAGGGGACAGGAAAAGGAATGTCAGTCTTAAAATGTTTGATTTGTACTTAGCAGTCCCTCTTTACAATGGGGAGCTGATATTTTAGCAGTAAAATTGCCTGATGTGTGCAAAGTGTGGCTTCTGAAACCTCTGATAGTGTGTCCAAATTTGACCATGACCTGGTCCTGAGATGTGTTCAGTCTTAAGTCTGTTTATTGCGCATGCGAGTTTAGTACCTCTTACATTCTTTAAATAGCTGATCTGTATCAAGTATGCTTCATCCCAGGGCTTAGCTGTAATTGCTTGTCTGCAATTGCTTCTTACTGGTACTGGGTACAGGTACTGAAATGAGAGCAAGATGACTCTCCTGCAGGCATTTTAATGTTTCCTGTGCCTGGTTCTAGGAAATTAGGAGAGTGGGGAAATTCTTAGTGTGCAAGAGAGGAAATGCAGACACAGTGCAGGTATCTTGGGGGAGAAGGGGATGGGATGTATAAGTAATGGATAAGAACGTAGGGTGACTGCTCTATGGACAATAGCTGGCCTGTAAAGAATAAGTCTACTGCTTCTACTTATCACTGTATTTGTATAAATAATAATTCTGTGCTATTCTAATCTGAAGGCGCGGATTCTGCTAATGCTACAAAGTGGAAGTGGTCACAGTCCATGATGTTTACTCCTCCCCCACCTGCCCCCCCCAAAAAACCCAAACTAGTAGTGAGGAAAAGTAGCGTGGTTTGAACAATACGTTAAATACAGTGGGCAGCTACACACTAAATGTTTTATGGTGGCCTTTCTTTACCTTTCAGTGATAACTTAGCAGCCTCAAGATTTTTAAAGGGTATCTTTTTAAGTGTAAAAATGAAGGTGGTAGGTGCAGGCTGGGCATGGAAGGTAGATATTTGTTTCAAAGAAAGAGTAAATAAAACTGAAGAATTGTAAAATCAAACAAATGGAAAAATAGTGTTCTCCACAAGGCAAAATCAGACTGTTAAACCTGTATACGTGGAATGTTAAGGCAAAAAAACCCCATTAATGCATCTGGAAGAAGGGCTTTGGTTTATTGTTTGTTGGGGTATTTTTTAAACCACAGGCCGTTATAGTATGGATGATGTTGTGGCGCTAACAGTAAAATACCAATTTGTCTTATAACAGAATAGAGAGGGAAGGAGAATATGCAATTGTGACTTGCAATGGTGCATTTAAATCTGCATATATTGTATATGCTTTTCCACAGAAACTTAATTGCTTGTAACAATTCTATGAAGAGTTGCATTTCTAGTAAGAGAGAAACAATTATCTCTTTATATGGATAACATTTGTTCTAGGACCTTTTTCTAACCAGTGTATTTCCAGCTTCTGTATTCTGATATGCCAAATGGGCTAATGGGCATATGAAAATAGCTGCATAAACTTGTTCTGATCCTGAGATTTTTTTTTTTCCTTAATATTTCTTATTTTTTTCAGCTTCATGTTGAACATGAGCCTTGTTATGATCAGTGAGAATGTAAAGCTGGCCCGTGAATATGCCTTACTGGGAAATTATGACTCTGCAATGGTCTACTACCAGGGAGTTCTTGACCAAATGAATAAGTACCTCTACTCTGTCAGAGATACAAATCTTCAACAGAAATGGCGACAGGTAAGTAGTACTTTTCTGGGATATATTGAGGGAAAAGCAGGAAAGTAGCAAAAATTGCCTATCTTATGGTAAACAAAAGTATAAAAATACTTATGCTATTCTCTAAACTGTAGTGCTGTTTTATAGGCTTTTTTCTTATTATATAGACTTATTTAAGTCTTCTTTATGACTTCTTGCTCTGACAGTGACAAAACAGGCAGTGGAGCACAGCCCTGCAGAGCCAGTGCGCTGTCTGACTTCTCAGCTTCTTGCTGATGAGTGCCCCTGTTATCCTGAAGTTTTTTAGGCTGGTATCATTTTGAACAGTCTTATTTACCTCTCAGTGTTTTAATAGTGTGACTTACAGATCCTTCATAGAAACTGGGTTGTGGCCACCATGTTAATTTATCCTTAACACAAACCATTTTTTTTTTTGTTGACATTCAGTCTTTTAGGTTGTACTCTTTTCTCTCATGCTTGTTTAATATGCAAAATTTGACAAAAGTCTCTTTGTTGTTAAATCCAAAATCTATTTGTTTATTCTTTAAATGTGCTGAGGAAGGTGGAGGAACCTTCTTAACATCCAATGTGCATTATTCTTGTCTGTTGAAGTAGAATCGGGTAGCTTGTGAAACCTTGTAGAATCCATCCAGGCATTACATGGGCTTGAACAGACTGTTACAAACTTATTTGCAATGTGCTTAATCTGCTTTTCTCTTTTTTTTCTTTTTTTTTTTTTTTTTAAATCAGGTTTGGCAGGAGATAAGTGTGGAAGCTAAGCATGTGAAAGATATAATGAAAACACTAGAGAGTTTTAAAGTAGACAGTACTCCATTGAAAGCTTCACAACAAGAATTACC
>NW_010300100.1:33683-39026 GCF_000700745.2 Antrostomus carolinensis | reverse complement strand
GCTGAACGTAGGTAAGAGGAAACCTGAAGACCTAAATTAACATTTTTCAGGGCAAAGTGTGCTTTGACTTCAGCCTGTTTCTGTGTAATTTTTGTTGTAGAACTTAGATGTGTAACACTTCACCAGCAGCTTGCCACCATTTGTGGTGAAGGATGCAGCCTGCTTCAGAATATTCTGGGGCTTTTATCTTATATAGGCTTAACTAATGTCAAGCTGCTTCCCCCACCCCATGATTTAAGATAAACTTGTAATTCCATGGAAGCTTAACCCTGTTCCTGAATTGATCTCATAAAGTTTAAAATTATCCTGCATGTAGCTGATATGAAAAGTCTAAAGAAGTATTATCACAGTAACATTAAAATACAGAAGTGCCCAAGCTCAGATCCTTCTGTGTAGCAAGGTGGTTCCCTGATCTCCTTCATGAACTGGTCAGGCTAGTGTAAGCTTAAGGGAAGAAATGGGAACAAGCAGCTGCAGGCAAACCTGCTTATTTCAGAAGTAGTTTTTAATTATGCTGGGTTAGAGTCTGTGAAACCATGTGGTTTGACAAGGCAGCTGCTGCTGAGAGGACAGTCCTACCCTCCCTCCACAGTTGCCTGAGTTTTTTCACTTTTATCGTTGTAGGCGTTGATTAGCTGGTTCAGGATGCTAAACTGGCAAAAAAGACACTGTTTTGTGGGGCTAATTTTGTGTTTTTTGTTTGGCTTTTAGTTTGTTTGGTTTTGTTGTTGGTTTGTTGTTTTTTCTGAGATTAGCTATCTGGACTGGTTAACTGGAGATTCTAACACATACCAGTGGTAGCATGAAGGAGGGAACAGGAGTGCTTGCAAAGCAGACATGGAACTGTGCATTTTGACATAAAGTGACTATTGGATCAACTTAGCTGTAGTGTCAAACTTTCTTTGAGGCTTTGAACTTACAAGCTGTTTCTCACAGATGGATAACTTCAGTCCTTACGGGTACATTTTTACATTTTTTCATATTGATTAATTTTAAGCCTACTTTCTGAAAGAAATGGGTCCAGTGTGATCACAAAGTTTATTGCAGTTAGTAACTTTGGAACACTGCTAGCCAGTTTCATTTAAACAGTCTGGGAGATAGAACTTTCCTAATGTTTTGAAGCTTGATAGAGAATAAATACACAAACTCTTGTTTCTAAAGAGGGAAAGACTTGAGAGAACTCTTTCTGTTCCATTTATCTTGCCAGCTGGTTGTGGTGGTTTGACCCACAGTAGGACCATGTGGTCCTGCACTCAGTCCCCCCACTCAGTGAAATGGGATGAGAGACACAACAAAGGGGGCACAGGATTAGGAATGAAGGACAGGGACAGCTCACTCACCAGTTATGGTCACGGGCAAAACAGACTCAACTTGGGGAAGAAAAATCAGTTTAATTCATTGCCTTTCATCTAACTAGACATAACAACTACATCTTACAACATCTTCCCCCACCCCTCCCTTCTTGGTCTCAAATCACTTTGCTCCCATTTTTCCTGCCACTCTTCCCACCATGGAAGTCCAGGAACAAGATATTCTAGAGCGAGCTTCCCATGGAGTCACGGACCTCTTTGGGCTCAGCTCCTGGTCCGGGATGGGGACATCAACAGGCTGCAGACTCGCCCCCTGCTCTGGGGGTCCAGCCCTGCTCTGGCAGCGTGAATCTCAGGGTCTCAATTCCATCACACTTGCCTCGGGCTCGGCTTTTCTGGTCCAGCGTGGAGTCCTCCGTGACCTGCACGTGGGTTTCTGCTCCACTGTTGAATCTCCATGGGCTGCAGGCAACTTCCTTTGTCTTCCACTCCATGCGGTTGAACTCAGTGTCTGAGGTTCTCTGTCCTCCTCCTTCTCCTCTTTCCTCTGGCAACGAAGCTCTCTGTCTGTCCATCCTTTGTTTAGACCGATGGTCATCTTTTGTTCAGGTCAATGGCCTCTCCTCCAGGTTCTCTCCACTTTCTTCCTTTCAGGACAGTCCTTCCCCTCACCAATATGGATCCACAGACTCATTTCTCCAGTGCTCATTGGCCCAGCCTGGGCTGGGGGCTCTTTGCCTTGGAGCCAGGGGAGCTGTCATTCTCACAAGGTGGCCCTTCCCCCACTACCAAAAACAGCCACCCCCCCCCGCCCCTACACACAAACCCAACACAGTGGTGAAGTGCTGAGCTGTGGTAATATGAAAAAGCCACAGTGAAGACTTGGTCTGTGTTGCATTGGAATAACCACAGTAAATTCCTGTACTGAGATAGCAGAACTCACAAATTTAGTCAGAAATTACATGTGTAATCACACTATTCCTTTATTTTGAGCTTTCAGGTGGAATTTGGAGGTGGCTAGGTGTTTGTAAATAAAAGTGTAAGTTGGTAGATGCTCCGTTTGGAGAGTGAAAAGACTTCAACATTTATGATCTTATCATTAGCATATTCATGTTGCCTAATACATTTCACCCTGAAGAGATATGTACAGTTCTGACAAACTTGCTGCTGTAAAGCAATTAAAGACACTTTAACTTTTATGAAGGTGCTGGATCCTGATATATCTTGAATGGTGTGTCAAAATACATCTTCTAGGTCAAGTAAATGCTCTCCAGATCAGAATCTTCCCTTTTTTGTTCTCAAGAAATATCCCTGAATTTGAACTTGACTGATAACTTATTAATGCTGGAATTTTAGGAAGGGCCATGGAAAAAGTTTATCTGTGAGAGTAAAGGATTTATATGGGGAAGAAACTGAATTTTAAAAAAGAAATATATAATATCAGTCACAATCACTGTTTTTTTCATCTGTGTTTCTAAAAGTAGTCTAGTTTCAAACAGCTGGAGGCCTCGCATACACATTTTCTTTCCCAAGAAGTGAAAATAAAAGGACATAAAAATAGAACTGTCATTCCCAATAAACCTTTAAATTTCGTTTGGTAGGGCAGTGAGGACCATTGTGATAGGAGAAATTATATTGGGCTCTTTGTTTTGTGTTTCTCTAAGCTGCATAATACTAGGATTACTTTTATTTATGAAATATAGGAAGCAAGGATCTTGTTTTAAGCAAATGAGCCCTGAGCTTGTGACAAAGGGAAAGTGGATTTTTAGTGACTATTTTAAAATGTCTGTCTTGTTTCTGACATACAGATTTTTATCCTGAGCAAAATGGCTTTTCAGTTTGTAGCCGCTTGATTTGGTTATGTAGTGCTCACTAGTGACTTTACACTGAGGCTTTTTGCATATGTTACAACTAATTAGACCTTCGCCAGGACCCAGAAAACGACAGTCTGTTCCGTGCAGTGATTGCAGGGGTCACAACAATCGTGTGAGTGCCGCCGTCAGAGGCCCTCATCGTCCATCCTCTCGCAATCCCAATGAGAAAGGGAAGGCAGTCCGCAGCCGGGAAAAAAAGGATCAACAAAATAAAGGAAAAGAGGAAAAGGTAAGCTTGCAAATAACTTCATGAAGTTGAGAAACTCAGTCTTGCTTCCTTACTGTTGAGTCTATTTTAAAATTAGACGCCTATAAAATGTTTCTCCTGTCAGCCTAGTCTGTCGGCATGCTGATTTGAATCTCACCTTGTAAGGTATCTTTGCTTTATCATCTTGGTTACTGGTTAATTAAAAAAAACCCAAACAAACAACCAAACCACAACAAAAAAAAACAAACAACAACAAAAACCAAACCCTCATCTAGAGGAAGTGATCTGGTAGATCTGGGCTTGTTTACTGCAACTTGGAGATAGTTGTTTAAAATTATACCACTGAATTACTGAAACCAAGCCTGATGGAGCTCATTCAAATGGGATGTCCTTGTGGGTTCTTTAATTGCTTTTGTATATTTTTGACTGAGATTGACTTGACTGTTCCAGGCATTTCAAGATTTTTTTTTATTTAATTTTTTTTTTTTTTTTTGAGATCTGGTATTTGGTCCAGACTCTTCAGTTTAAAGCAAACAAAAACCCAACATACTTCATGAAAGAAAATGATCTATGATGTATTCTTTGCAATCAGAGTGCTTTAATTTTTGTTTGTGCTCTGTCTCCATAAATTTAGCTGATGACCAGAGTAAGAGATCATACTGAAGACACTAAATTCATAGTTTTCCAGAATCTGAATAAATCAAGTATCCATGTAATAGAGTGTGTTAGCTTCAGCAACCTTATGTTATGACGGGGTGTCCTGGCCTGTGGAAATAGTATAAACTACGAGGCTGAAATTGTTTACTTATGTAAACTGCTACTTTTATTAGGAGCTAAATTACCTTGTCTTTGAGTGATAATCCTCTCTCACTAAGGATATACACACACAGAGACAGGATAGGTCTTTTTTCTTTTTTACACTTGTTCTGTCATCACCAGTGCTTGTTGTTAAGTGTATAAAAAAACCCCAGGGTATGTCTAGTGCATTTTATTTCCTTTCTGTTGCCTGATCTCTGCTGTTTGAGCTCTTTCAAGAAACTGTGTAGCTTCTTTGCTTCTGCTCTACTCCAGAGCTGCTTCTCTGCTGTTGTGGTCCATGCTTCTGTATCAGTTAATTAGCTCTTTTTTATTTCTGTGGTCTTCCTGCAGGTCACCTTTGTTTATCCTGCATATGAAAGTCCTGCTTAATTTTTTTTTTGTGTGTCCCATATATATGGCATATTTGTGACACTTAGAGGATTTGAGAAACTCTAGCTCAGTGTGACGCTTTGTGATCCAGTCTCACGCATCATTCCCCCTACCCAGCTACTGTCTCAGACAGGTTTTTATTTCTTTGGGAGAAGAGGTGAAAGCTGTTATACTGGGATAGGTGTGTGTGGTTTTGATTACCTACTAAAGCAAAGCACCTGCCTCAGTACAGTGTGCTGGCTTTAGGGAGAAGGAAATGGGACCTGGGCAGTACAGAACTCTGGGTGAACCACGTAGACCTTGCAGTGCAGTTTGGAATATGGATGCTTCATATTTTTCATGCTGGTTTATGTTGCTGCCTTCTAGAAATATGATGCTATTGTGGACTTGTTATAAAAACCCATTAGTAGCATAACCACTGTTATGTATTTATGTTGTTATATCCTTTATATGCAGAACAAGTCCACATCTGAGGTTTCAGAGTCTGAACCAAAGAAATTTGATAGTACCGGATATGATAAAGATTTAGTAGAGGCCTTGGAAAGAGATATAATTTCTCAGAATCCCAACATTCGATGGTAAGTTCAAATACTGCTGCCAGTCTTTCTGAGTTGCTATTTCTTTTTCCCCTTACACAATATGACAAGAATTAAGTATTTTAGATATGCTTACACATATTAAGTACCTACAGGTTTTCTCTACTCATTAAGTAGGTAACTAAACTTCTTGTGTAGTTGAATATTTTTAGAACTTTTTTTTCCAC
>NW_010300100.1:16592-33603 GCF_000700745.2 Antrostomus carolinensis | reverse complement strand
CAGGTTGCTCAAAGCCCCATCCAACCTGACCATGCAAAGCTTCTCAAACTTTTCTAAGAGTCTTGAAATCAATATTTGAGATACTCTTTTGCAATGTATAAGATTCCAGTATTTGCCAGTGTCTCTTCATTTAAAAACCTGTTTTGCTACCCAGGGGCATACCAAGATAGAAAACCAATTAACAAAGAAGTTATGTCAATATAGGAACCCTCTGAAATCTTGCTGGATGTGATGTGACCGCCAGTATGAAATATAACCACGTGTCAGTGCCTTTACATAAACGTGTTAAATATTAAACCTTATACAACGGTTGTTTTGTGTTCCAAATGTTTCCAAGCTTAGGTGGTTTTGTGAAGATTAAATGAGCAAAAATCTTCTGGAAAACAAAGTAGGCTTTAAAAAACCCTGAACAATCCCATAAACAACTTTGTATGCGTGCAGCTATCGTGTATTTCAGTCTGATATAAATATGTGTTCCAATTTATATTGAGTTGGAAATTATAACTTCAGGTTTGAAACTAATTTTTCATATAGATATGTTTGAAACCAAAAAATTACTTGGGCACATGCTGATAAGTGGAATTCCCTGAGAGTTACACTCAAGAAAATAAGACCAGCCTATAAGGTATCTAAGAATTAATACATTTGTAACTTGGAAAAAATAATTCTAAAAAATATTTTAAATTCAGCTCCATTTACTAGTCTTCACTAAATCGTTCTCGTAACGATGAAAGATGGTATTGAGGTTTCAGGGACAGCCAGCCTCTCAGCAAAAGAAGAAAACATCTGTAACTAGCATAAGTTTAACCAACTTGCCTTATTCTGCTTATTCTTTCTGTGAATAAGAACAAGAGTGCTCTAGTGAAATAGTTCGTGTCTCTCTTTGCTTTTGCATCCAGCTGGAGTCTACTAGCCAGGTGGCAGCTGTAGTTGTTGTGGGCTTTTGCCACTGGAACATAAATAAATCCAACTCGCTTTCCTGAATTATGGAAGAGCTGTTACATAACAACAGGTTTAATTGCATATTGTTTTGAGCTGTGGACTGATTCTTTTGCAGCCCCTCTGAATCTGTCAAACAACCTTCTCTTTCTTGTCAGGGATGACATTGCCGATTTAGTAGAAGCCAAAAAGCTGCTTAAGGAAGCTGTAGTTTTACCAATGTGGATGCCGGAGTTTTTTAAGGGAATTAGAAGACCATGGAAGGTATGGAAAAATCTGATCCTGTGGTCATAAGTAGGATTCTGAGATTGGATCTTGGCGGAACAAGAAATTTCAGGTGTTTTACAGTTTATACATAAATTCTTTCCACTTCTTAATAACAAAATTTATGGTAAATAATACTAACAAAATGAAGGTGTCAGATAAATACACTGTCTTCAGCTATATTGTTGCAAGTAAGCAATAGTAATTAATTACTTACCTTTGAGTAACTTCTCAAGGGAAACTTTACATCTGGTATTTTAATATTGCACTGTTAAACAAACTGTGAAATTATCTCTGTTTTGATTCTTGTCCTAAAAGTGGTTCTTTTTTGTTTTAATAGGGTGTGCTGATGGTTGGTCCTCCTGGTACTGGAAAGACCCTCCTGGCAAAAGCTGTAGCCACTGAATGCAAGACTACTTTCTTCAATGTTTCTTCTTCCACACTTACCTCAAAATACAGAGGAGAATCTGAGAAACTTGTTCGTCTGCTGTTTGAAATGGTGATGGAAGTTTCTGAACATAGATATTGAGATAATGAAGTAGAATTACTTCCGGAATAGCGAAACCTTGCCAAGATTTAGAACTCGTAGCATACGTAAACAGCTCTCCAAGCCTCAAACACTTTAAGACCTTCTGATTTGACCATGTACATTCAAGATTTGGTTATTCCTAAATAGGTTTATAAAAACTGAAAAATGAGGTCGTCTGTATTTTCAGGGTTAGCTTATGACATAAGCTGATGAGTGCTGTAGAACATACTCGAATGTTAAACTGGGGATGGAATCTAATTGTTTTCTGGGTGAGAACTTTACTTGGGCTGTGCATGTGTTGTTGTTGTGAGTGGTTTTTTTGTTTGTGCTTAAAATGAGTGGACTTCCAAACTGTAGTTGGCTTCAGAGCACATAACACTTGAAGTAGGCTCAGAATATGTAGTCTTTTCATCATGTGTACCAGGTTTGCCTGCAGTGCTGGCCGGGGTGCCCAGTACTGAAGGGGGCAGCAGAGCTGCAATTACAGTAGGCAGAAAAGTTAGGAAATAAAAATTTTTTTACAATATAGTTTGATCATGTTAAATGAGTTGATATCTTGCCTATCACTCAAAAATGCATATGCACAATGGACAGCACCTCAACTGCTGTAGGACAATAGCTTCTGTTATCACAGATCCTTGTCTCTGACCTCTCTTGTTTGCAGAAAGGTTAGAGTTATTTTGCAGTTGACCTGTCTCTTGCACAGGTTCCGTATCATGATATTCTAGCTTAATGTTTGTCCTAGCTTTAACTGAGTTCTTATTCAAGCATTCTGTGATGACTTTCACAGTTATAAATGTTATTTCTGATGTGTAAGACTGCCTGTAGCTTACTAAACATTGGTTTATAGCCCTAACAGTTAATAGGACTTCACCAAAAACTGTTCTGCTCGAATGTTATTAATGAAGGCACAGCTGCTCTATGTGCAGTGGTCAATGAGAGGGGCAGGTTAGCTTCTGTTTGATACTTGTGAGCTGATTCATTGGGGTAAATGTGTAGTTACCCAGCTCTGAATATCCTTCTATTTCTTATATGTGAGTAGACTGCCATGCCGTTTCAGTTTCTGTTTTATCTTCTGCTTTCTTTAGGCTCGATTTTATGCCCCGACAACTATATTTATTGATGAGATAGACTCTATCTGTAGTCGCAGGGGAACTTCAGAGGAGCATGAAGCTAGCCGACGTGTGAAGGCAGAACTGCTAGTTCAAATGGATGGTAAATAACCTGATCATTGGGAAGTGCTGGACTGGAGGAAACTTGAGGGAGGAAAAAAGGAGTCAAAACTTCATTCTTCAGAAGCAATTTGTTTGAAAGCCTTACGTAAAATTGGGTAGAAAGATACAAATGCACTATTCCAACTATCAGTGTGGAAGGAAAAAAGAGACCAATTATTTAACAATCTTTTAGCATCTGAGCAATAACCTTATATTACTGACCAACAATAATGCAGATTCTGTGGAGAATACAAGATTTCCAAACTGCAGAAGAAAAAAAGTATTAGTTTTTATAGAAGCAGTTGTGAGAGGTTTTTTTTCTAAAACGCTGAGTTCATTGCAGCTATTTGGTTAATATTTTGCAAATCTCAAAGTTTAAAAGTAGGTAACACTGTGCAAAGTTGCTGTAGAGGCATCCTTTTTATATTCTCTTGGTGGGCAGGGAGAAGGAAAGGAGCAACTGAAAAGTGTTAATCTATGGAATAATTTGTGGTAGATTCCATGAGTCAGGAGATTTGTATATTTATTTCTGGTTCTCTGATGTTGATACCCTTTTATGTTTGACTTTAAATAGTAGTAGAACTATAATGCTGTTCTCATAACTCAAGTATGTACATAAGCTAATTTTATTAGTAACAACTATTTGAAGTCCTTTTACTTGAGCATTCATAAATGGTGTTTTATATGCAGATTTCCAAGCAGACTAAGTACAATGGCTATTCTACAACCCAATCCTATGATTATAAACAAAACCAGCAAATGCAGAGGGTAGCAAGTTTAATGACAATAACTTCTTCATATAGCAGCAGTTTTACAGTGCTTTAGAGACTGAGGTGTTCTCTCTGCCTCTCAGAAGTTGTGATTCAGTCCACCAAAAGTAAACATTGGCTTCAGCAGTTTGTGAGAATCCACCTGAGTGTGCGAAACATTTGGCCTGAATTCAGATGTGATGAAACTTTGTAGGGGAGTCATGCTGCTTTTGGGTGGCTGTTAGTGAGTACTGTTGGGGGACGAGGAGCATCTGTCTTTTGGTGTGTTGATGGTTTTGGTTTTTGGGTTTTTCTTTTTTTCCTCACATGCTGTTACAGGACATTGATGTGAAAATTCAAATGCTGTAATGGTAGAAATAGAAACAATTCTGCGGTAAAAGTGTTCCAGCCATGGTAGAGAGAAACTTCCTGATCTGAGCAGCAGCCTATGCCGCTGCTTCTAATTAAGCTGAGTCTCTGTTTTTGCTTGCAGGCTGTCATGTAGGTGAAAAACTGAGCTCTGTTGCTCTTAGTGATTCTATTGCACTTGAACTTGACAAAGTGCAATAGACTAGCTCCTTTAACACTATAGAATTGTGGATATTGTTTTCTCTATACATGAAAGTTCATAAAACATATGTATGTTTTACTTCCTCTTTTCTCCAATGCAGGTGTTGGAGGGGCTACTGAAAATGATGATCCTATGAAAATGGTAATGGTACTTGCTGCTACTAATTTTCCTTGGGATATTGATGAAGCCCTAAGACGGAGACTAGAAAAGAGAATTTACATTCCTTTACCATCAGGTACGAAGACACATGAGAGAGGAGTGGTTGGAAAGACTAAAATCTAAACTTTATCAATATTCCTTTAGTTTTGATCACCTGGTTTAAAAATCTAATTGATACATGTATGCAAATTCATTTATTAATTCAGGACTACGTTAAATCTAAACATTGAACGTGTACTTTTGTAGCAAGCGCAATATCCTTTTCTCATTCTTCCCTCTAATCCCCCTTCAATTCATTATTTATCTTCAGAAGGAAAATTATACAGACTTGATTTTCTGTTCCTTGATTAGCGAAAGGTAGAGAGGAACTCCTAAGAATAAATCTGCGAGAGCTGGAACTGGCTGATGATGTTGACGTTGCAAATATAGCTGAGAAAATGGAGGGTTATTCAGGTGCAGACATTACCAACGTATGCAGGTATGTTAACATTGCATCATTTGTGTTGCTGCTGCTACAAACTCTGAGAAAACTATTTACATGATTAAAGTTGCTGGATAAAAACAGACTGTAACTTGTCTTTTATGTATGGCTAAAAGGTGAAATACTGCATTAATATTTGCCTAGATTTCCATTTGATATTTTCATATAATAATGACGGAGAGCAGTTGCAACATACATAGTGATCTAAAGCTATGATCCGTGTTCTTTCACATACACCAAATCCCTTGTGTGAGGAATATCCACAGGATGGTGAACTTTAACTTGTAGAGTTGCAGTTGTTCCACTGAGGTTATACTACCTCAGCAGAACGTCTGTGTGTAAGAGGCAATAGTGACAGAAGCCAGAATAGCTCAAGTCGAAATGTGCAGTGTTCTTCCTTCATGACACCGGGAGAAGTGTGCCGTGTTGTGTGACAGCACAGGAGCTGTGTACTCAGCACATGGGCTTTAGTGATGAGGCTGACGTAAGTTTTCTTCTACCACCTCTATCTCCCTTTCTCCTCAGTGCTGTTTGCATGCAGTTGTTTGTGGATCTATCCTATAACCTAGATTCCCAAATTAATTTACTAAAGCTACCTTCTAACCCTTCCCCCAATCTTTTAATTTCTTTCAAAAATTGAAAAGAGAGGGAAAGGACTGCTTTTTTAAGGGACTAGTATCAGTCATCTGGTTTACATCGAAAGATTTGCGCTGACACAGTTGCAGTGGTGGCAGATTATGGAATTGGCAGTAAGAGACAAAGAAGTGAAACATCTTAAGATGCTGTTGTCATCTAATAAGCACCTGTGCTGTGTAACTATGCTTTCCAGCTTTGGAGGTAGCACAGAAGTGTGGCAGTGCAAGGCTCGAGCTCCCAGTTGTGCCAGCACAACTGTTGTGGGGCTGTACTTCGACCAAGATAAAGGAACTGTTGTGGATTAAAAACCTTCTCCTCGGCACTTTCCTCACATGCAGATTCATTTCTTGCCTTGATTCCTAATAGAGCTCTGCAAACACTTGTCAGTACAACTGAGAGTACAATGTGGTGTCCTGCAGGGTCCCTTATGGCTGAACTGAGTGTTTGGAGGCTCACTACTATTCCCTGAGCAAACCTGACACAGTGTCTGGGAAGAGAATGGTATGTTAGTTGCTCTGTGTCAGCACTGTACAGATTTGTTTCATTTGTAGGTTTGTGAGGTGAATTTGTGGTGTTCTTTTGCTCAGTCTTGGTGTTGGTTGTGCTTTGAAAGGAGTTTGTGCTGAGAGGTTTCTGTTATATGAAGGAGAGTTTTTGTCTTGCTGCTTTGTGCATTTTAGCTGCAGTTTGTCTCCTCTGGTCTGTTCAGTGTTCATTATTTGTAATTAATTTCATACTGGATAGCAATGCACTTGTTTAAAAGTCAGAATACTTCTGATATTTTTGAGTGAATTTCATATCTATTCATATATACACACATACATGCTGTTGCTTTTTATTTTTTCTACTTCTGATATTTTTGAGTGAATTTCATATCCATATATGCACACATACATGCTGTTGCTTTTTATTTTTTAATCAAAGTCCATTTGTACAAATACTACTAAAAAAAACCAAAACAAAAGCAAACAAATAAACAAACAAAGAAGCCCACAAAGAAACACCCGAGTCTTTCATTTGTGGCAGTCTCCTTAGAGATGACTGAGGTGACAACAACTAGAAACCCAAACAAACTGTGGTTTGGATGTGAATGGTTTGAAATTAGTAAGAAAGTACTCATATTAGCCTGTGTATTTACACTTTGTTAATGGTGTCAGGAAAAACAGATCCTAGACACGATAGCTTCATTCCCATTATTTAAAAGTGCTTTTGTATGGTTCAGACATACAGTACATAAACATGGTGAAGTTCAAACTTGTAGACTATAACAGTCATTGCTAGTCACACAAGCAAAACTTAAGAAAAAGTGAGCCAAGAATTCTGGTTTGCTCAAATTATTCTCCTACCTGAAAAAATTTGAGGTGAAATACAAAGTTTGATGAACCAGAATGAAAACCACTCGGAGATAACAGTGTGGTTCCTACAGTCAGCATATAACTGTGGAAAACGAAGGTGAAACTTTGCCTTTTTTTAAAGACATTCAGGAAGTGTAAAACGCATCTAGATTGCATATTAGATGCAAGTATGAACTGACTTTGAATTGTTGTTTTGAGCAGAATGTGAAGGTTGAAAGGCCTTTGGAGCAGAACTGACCCCCCCAGTGTGTCCCAGCGAGTGGCTGCTTATTTTTTGAAAATAGCTTTGTTGCTTGTCCAGGCACCAAGGGCGCATTGAGAAGGCGCTAAGAGTTGCTGTTGGAATGACTGTCAGCACAATGGATTTACAGAAGAAAGTGGTAGCAGCTGCGCTTTGGTTTTGTGGGTGTGTTGGGATATGTGTGTTTGCCTACAAGAAAGCTGGGGGGGGACTTTTTACAAGGGCAGGTAGTGACAGTACAAGGGGTGATGGCTTAAAACTGGAAGAGGGTGGGTTTAGATGAGATATTAGGAAGAAGTTCTTCACTGTGAGGGTGGTCAGACACTGGAACAGGTTGCCCAGAGAAACTGTGGATGCCCCCTCCCTGGAAGTGTTCAAGGCCAGGCTGGATGAGGCTTTGAGCAACCTGGTCTAGTGGAAGGTGTCCCTGCTGATGGCAGGGGGGGTGGAACTAGATGATCTTTAAGATCCCTTCCAGCCCAAACCATTCTATGATTCTATATGGTGGGGGTTTTTTTGGTTGGTTGGTTGAGTTGTTATTGTTGGAGGTTTTTTGTATGCTGCTATCTGGATGCAAATTAGATGCATGGGATGCTTCCCTCCATCCCTGCTCCCCACCCTGATTGTGTAACACCGGCTTTTCGTTCACAAATGATGATGTAACAGCTAAGTGTGGTGATATTTAATGAAGATGGATTTCAACAAGGCAACTTTTTTTGGTTGTTCTGAAATTCCAGTTACGGTATTATGCGTTCTAATTACTAACAATTATTTAGTAAATCCATTAAGTCCATCAGTTATGGTTTCCTTTGGGGGCAGGGCTGGAACTGAAACAGAATATACTGAAACCATCTTTCTAAATCCTCCTAGAACACAATCTATAAGTTTTCTCTCTTTGGATTGTTACCTACTAATATGATATGGTACTGTTGTGATATTGCCAGGATTACCTTCCCATCTTTTTTACTGCTAGACAAAATAAGTGGCATTTTCTTGTTATTATAAGCTATATAACAAGGAACTAGCAAGAACTTTAGTCTTTCAGTGTTATCTATTTATCACCTCACCAGCTCATCACCTGCTGCTACTGGTACTACTTTTGGAAGTTCAAATGCAGTCAAACTTAATCAGCAAGAAAATGACACACTTGTGAAGACGCTTGATGGTTACTGAAGTGTGAGGAGCTACAGGCTGAACAGATTTCAATGTTTAACATTTAGCTGTGACTGTGTAGGTTGAAGGTAGATACTGTAGACCTCTCTGTCTGAAGTGGGATTCCTATTTGGACCAGGAAACATTCAAAACATTCCAGACCCTCCTACATGTAGGAGGAGCGAAACCATTACTTTGCCTTGTTCCTGTTTAAAAGAAGGATAAGCAGCAAGCTACATCAGAGGCATGCAGCAGCATCAGGCCAGCCAGTGAGTCTTGAGTTCTTCTGCCTAGCCTCCGAATAGTGTCTGTTCAGAGACCCAGGGAGGATGAATCCCTGTTGGAAGAACATGGATAGCATGGTATTGTTGGTTGTACAAGCACTTGGAGATCTCTCTGTAAAAATTTATGGTTCTTTACTCTTATCTTTTCAAATGCAGCAGCTTAACTGTAGTGCAACGTTGAGCCTTTCAAACAAGTGAACTCGCCAGCCTCTCCTCAGTAACTCACTTTTATTCTTTCTTTTTATTTTGGCACCCTTGATAGAGATGCATCGTTGATGGCTATGAGGAGGCGTATTGAAGGCTTGACACCAGAAGAAATAAGAAATCTTTCCCGAGACGAAATGCACATGCCAACCACTATGGAAGACTTTGAAATAGCTTTGAAGAAAGTTTCTAAATCTGTATCTGCTGCGGACATTGAGAAATACGAGAAATGGATAGTTGAATTTGGATCATGCTGAGTTGTCTTATCTTGAAGAAGCCACCTTACGTCTTAAAACAGGTTTAGAAGTAATAAGTAGTGTGTCAGCGCACTGCGTGCTCTTTTTAACTTTTGTAATTTAAGAGCAACAGATGTCTAAATAAATTTTTTTAAAATGCAAATTCTGTCTAGCTCTCTTTGAACTAGCTCAGAAGTTACTCCTGTTTCCCAAATGTGAAAGATACTGATGGGATCTTCAGATTTTAACATTACTTGAATTTAATAGTGAAACTCCTGCATCAGAGGGTTTACTCTTGAAAAATTGCTGTTACACAAAAAAACCCCAAGCTAGCCTTGTTAAATGAGTACGGGATGCTGAGAGCTAGAAAATGGATCAACAAGATGCAGTTACAGAGCTGGTTTTGCTTGCTGATCTTTGAGAATTCTACCCTTCAACTGTTTCTAAGGTATTAATAAAGAACCAGTACAGAGGTTGAGATTTAGAGCAGCAATACTTGTGCTACTGGCAGTCAATAGATTGAGCTGAAGTGTAAGCAAGGGGTAAGATCATCACTGGTTCACAGCATCTATTAAATGATATTAAAATACATCCAGCCAATGTAAACTAATTCTGTGTGGCCAGCAGTGACACAGGGTCGCACGTGTGGTCTCCTTGGAAGTCAGAGAAAACAAAGTTTCTGGCATTCATTCTGAAAGGTGTTTTTCTCCCTTGACTGTGTGGTATCGTACGCTCTGAAACTCCAGACTGGTGGGCTGAGCCCTGCTTTCCATGACACTCTTGTTCTGGTCAGGCTGGTCTGAGAAGGCAGCGTGCGTGTTACAGTTGATTTCTGTTTGCAACCCAGACTTTACAGTTGATGTAAAATCTGAATTCTCTTTTTGCATTACTTGACAAATGGAATGGAGAAGCCGTTCTCACAGAATGGTTCTACAGTGACCATTTAGGTCATCATTTTAGATTTTGCTCAACAGTGGTTGTTGTAACTAAAGCATCTACCATTTCTCTCCATCTGGTCTTATTTCAGAAACGCTTCTTCCTGCTAGCTCGCCTCAGAGCAGCTGGCTGTAGTTCTACTTACAGCTAAATCTCATGCTTTTTCTTGAATCAAAGACATACAGAGTTGTTCAGCTGGTAGATACATCCTGTATGGAACTGGGTGTGGAATTCCTGCTCCTGTGTCTCTTCAGATGCTGCAAGGCAGGTGAGAAGGACCAATGATAATGAAAACTTGCAGTCTGAGTCATGGGGCCATGAGTCCCAAGTGCGCAGTTGTGCAAATGCTATTATCATGAACATCTTATTTATGTACTTAAATTCACCACTATCTTGTGAGTGACAGCTGGACATCCTGAAAAGGGACTTTGAGCAGCGCTGGTGCTGAGACGCTCTAGCAAGACGCCGAGATGCAGATACTGGTGAGAGCTCCCGAGTCCCTGGGTGGGCCTGGCATGATGAACCCAGACATGAAGGGAGGACGTTCAGGTAAGCGTACAAGTGTGTGCATTTATGGACTTCCATCTCCAAAATGGAAAACAAGTTCACCTCTTTCCTTTCGAAAGCGTAGCCATATGTGTCAGTTAAGAAAAGATGCAGCATTTGAAGATGTGGGTTCCCTGTCATACTTTTTTTTTTCTGTTTGTACGTTAGGATGAGTGTTTAGCTGGCAGATGTGTTGCAGGAGGAGACTTCTTCCTATGAATCAATTCATTGCAAGCAAACTAAAATATTCAGTCTGTCACCTGAGTAAGAAGGGGAAGCACACAAGCTTTAGTCCTTGGAAGCAGTCCAGTAACGGGCGACTTACACTGAAAGCGTGATGTATTTTGAGAACTTCTAAAGTAAACTGCATTTTAAAAGCAGTAGTTTAGTTCTACAGCTCAGCCAGCCCTGTTGGCTGTACATGAATAAAATCAACACCCGTGTAGTACATGGTAGAGGGGAAAAAAGTGGTAAATGCTGAATTTGTAGCTCAGAGGTTGGTTTTGTTTTGGAACACAGAACATGCTGACACCAACCCTCTCTGGTGGAGCTCCTGTATGGAGGGAAGGGCCAGCACTGCCTGTGTTTAAAGGGCAGAGAGATGTTCTGAGAGGGAGGCAGAACAGAAGGGCTGCAGTTCATCGGAATAGGAGATAAGAGATGTTGCTCTTCCAAAACTATTGCCGTCCTACAGAGTGGGGCTTTTGGGGGGTTTGGTTGAGGTGGGGGAGGGAGGGTTATTTGTTTTCCCCCAGCTGGCACCTGTATCCTCGTCAGCTCATGTACTCAGAAAATGAGACCAATCATGCAATGAAGCTGGTGAAGGGGCTGGAGCAGCTGAGGGAACTGGGGTTGTTTAGTCTGGGGAAAAGTAGGCTGAGGGGAGAGCTTCTCACCCTCTACAACTACCTGGAAGGAGGGTGTAGTGAGGTGGGTCTTGGTCTCTTCTCCCAAGTAACAAGTGACAGGACAAGAGGAAATGGCCCCAAGTTGCACCAGGGGAGATTTAGGTTGGATATTAGGAAAAATTTCTTCACCAAAAGGGTTGTCAAGCATTGGAACAGGCTGCCCAGAGCAGTGGTTGAGTCCTGGTCCCTGGAGGCATTTAAAAGACATGCAGATGCAGTGCTTAGGGACATGGTTTAGTGGTGGACTTGGCAGCAGTATATTAACGGTTGGACTCGGTGATCTTAAGAGTCTTTTCCAACGAAAGCAATTCTATGACTGGCATGCAGGACTGTTGCTCTTCCCTAACTGTGCTAGTTGTGTTAAGGAGTTTTTAAACTGTTTTACAAATGGTTCAGCGCGGTCCCAGCTCAAAGCAGCACTCCTCTGAAAGGCAGGAGACTTTTATGACTCAGGAAAACCACGTACATGCTAAAGCGGAACACCAGTGCTTTAAGTTTTTAAGACTTGATAGCTCCCACAGCACAGCAGTGTTGTCTGGTGATTCATTTATTCAATATTTGCACTATTTTTTATTTAATTTCACTAACCTGGCAGTAGCATTTCTTCCCTCGTGCTTTGTAACTTTGTAGAACGCAGTTCAGAAGAAAAGAGGATTATTTAGCTCGTGGAAATCGGCCAAGTTGTGAAGGAGCACCAACACTTTTTCAGGCTTAACCACTCATTTATTTACGTTGCAGCTGTTTAGAATCAAGTTAAAGCTCCTTGTTGCTGCACAGGTGCTGGGTTTACAGTTTCATAAGTAGAGATGCAAAGAGCATGTGTCAACAGCTGCCAAATTCCCATCCACATTGCAATTCGTACTGTGCTTGTGCAAGGAAGAACTGCCATGTTTCCTGTCCATCCTACTCTTTGCTTTTTTTTCTAAGAAGCGAAACTTCAGCCTTACACATCACTTCTGTTTGAACTGTGCTAATGAAAGGGCCAGGGCTTTTGTTCATAAAGGGGAAAGAACAGTAATTTCCACGTACACGGAAGAGGAGTTTGTCCACAACTGAAGACTTGCTTCAGCACTTTGTCTTGTCTGTGCTGTCACCACTCCTGGGCTAGTGTCTCAGCAGTTTCCCCTTTAGGATCACATCCACCCCTGTGCTGTGTGTTTTCTTTCATCACTCATTGAGTTCTTAACCGAGATGTCGCTGCAGCTCCAGCACTGCCTCTGTCTTACATGGCTGTGATGTTACCATTACGGTGCCAGGGGTGCCAGTCACTGCCACTCTGCCAGACCAGCAGAGCAGCTGCCCTGCTCGAGTGTTTCATGGCTCCACACCTGCCTGAAGCACCCAGCCAGCTGTGACAGTCCCTGTGGCCATCATCCTTCCTCGGCTGGTATCTGGCAAATATTTGGGATCCTAGCTCTAACGACAGTGAGCTTGAAGAAGTAAATGCAAAGTATAAACCCACAAGGTGCTAGAACAAAAAATAATTTTTATTTTTTTTAAAAAAAGAAAGGAAGTTTGAGCAGTGTCCCTGTTGTCTTGGGCCAACATACACCATGCCATGCTTCTGCGAGGTGTTTTTTGTCTTGTTTTTTTTTTATACAAGGTAAGTCAGTGTTAGAAATGCTTCTTCTACCCCGGCAGTGCTGTCAGTTTAGTAAGACAACACTTCAGTTGTTCCTGTGACAGACCAGCTGTAAGGACAAGTGTCTGAATAACTCAAAGATCTCAAACTTTAGATAATCTCTCCTTAAGGGGGAAGGGATGTGTGCATTGGAATTCCTAGCTTTTTTCCCCTCACTAGAACAACTCAGGCTGAACATGGATTATTCTGCTCACTCCAATGGCAACCACTCAGTCTCATGCCAGGTAGTTAAGGTTAATTTTTTTTTTTTTCCCCTAGTCATTCTTCTGACAAACAATTTTAGTAAATAAGAACAATGAAAAGCTAAAAACCAAGCAGTACCCTGCACCTAACACATTTGGCAAACTGCTTTTTTTAAGCATAGATGCACACATGAACACAGTCTAATAAACAATTTAAATGTTTATTTGAAAAATGTTAACAATACAAATTGGCATGGGCAGACTGGGCCTACTTAGCAACAGTAAGCCAGTATTTTTGTAGCATTTTCTTTTGAGACTTCACGTAGTACTGCTGTCAGAGACAGAAAAAGCACACTGTTTTGCTTCTGTGCTAACAATTTTTATGAGTGGAGGGGGCCTGACAAGTGTGAAGTGCTTGAAATACAGATCTGCCTTTACATTTTTTGTTTTGTGGATATAAAATGTCAAATTCTTGAGGAACACAGATGTTTGGTAGTGATACTTTCCTTGCAAGGCACACTCAACCCTAAGAGACCTGAAACCAGGTTGGGCAGCTTTGTTTAGGCTTGGAGGCACAGCTCATGTTTGCGATACTCCTCCATCCTTTTCTGAAGCATGCTAGCTGGAGACTTCAGGACACCCTGAATTTTCATCATCTCACTATTCAGGATAGCTGGCCTGGGTTATCTGTGGGCATGAAGGCAGCCAGCATCCTGTCCGAGGTGTGGCAAAGTGACTTCACAGAAGTTAAAACCAATGGTAGCCCTCAGGGTGAAAAGCTGTTTTATTTTGAAGCTTCTGAAAAGGCTGCATGGTTATGGAGAGGCACAGGGAAGTCAGCTTTGGGCCTCGGCCCGAGCGTCCCTTTACCAATTAATCAACTGACTTAGTTTTCTTAGTAGGAAATAAACAAGGTATTAAGATCAAGTGCCAAATTCCAGGTCCACTAAAAATTTGTTTTTAAAAAACAGTAACTCCAAAGTAAGCACAGTATTAAGTACATGCTTTCTCATCTAAATTATTTTTCCTGTCTGGAAGATCTGAAGGCAAGCTGATAGTAATCACAGGTACAAAGCTGACTTGATCCAGGAGAAGGATGCCTCTGAAAGGTAAGATTATCTGGCATTAGAAAACAATATACAAAACAATTATGTGTTCTAAAAATTAGATTAAATGCCCCAAACATAGTTTAAATCAATGCCTCAAGTAACTATGACTCTCACAATACCTCTTTTATGAAGCTAGAATGAAAACCTGATGGAAAACTGGTTCCAAAATCTACTAGCTGTGATTTCAGAGGGGTCCCTTCACCCAGTTTCTACACCTGAAATACCAACAGTGTAGGCTCCATATGCTCCATTTCATAGCAGCTTAAAACCATCTGCTGTTAGGAGCTACTTTGTCAGACTCTTGCACCTAATTCTCTAAGACCAGCTGCCACCTCTAGTTCTATCAGTGTCCTGTAGAACGGCATTAAAGACTTGGGACAAGGTCCTGACACGCATCTGCAACTGTGTCATTCACTGAATGAGATCTTCTACTCGTTCTTACTGGTTTACAATCAAGAATTAAACCTTCACCAGTTTTTACAGGACAACTGTATACAGGTAGCAAGAAAATGACTGCGTGGTTTTGTTCTGTCTTTGGGTTTTTTGGTTTGGTTGGTTGGTTTCTTTGCTTTAAAGAGAGACAAGGACCGTCCTTCCAGTGTTACAATTTCTTGAAATGCTCTGACAAGCCATGTACAAGCCTCATGTTCTCCGGTGGGAAGAGAAATTACTGTAGCCTGGTTCCTCTGCCCTTTATTGACTTCTGCCAGGGACAGGCCATCAGACACTTCGCTGAACAGTTTATGGGGATTAGAATTTTTTTCCTAGTTCAAGTTAGTTCAAAGTTTCACACGTGGCAGTGTTAAGCTACTTACTGCTGGGGGGGGTACAAACTGTTTCTTCACTTTTTCTGCTCTAAGAAGCTGGTTACAAGAAGTACTCCAATCTGCCAGTATGCTTTGTGAAATGTCAGGGGGCAGCATGGTCTCTTGTCACTGCAGTTTCCAGCCTTCCTGATCTTGCAACCCTCCCTTTTTCTATCTCTGTCAGAAGGACTAAGGCCACTCCTATGCCCTGGGTGGATACATAAATTAACTGCACTGAGGGCTATGCCAAAGCACAGCTGGTCAGTTGAATTTGCAGACAGCAGCTGTGCTTGTAGGTGATGAAGCATGCTACAGTGTCAGTTACTTGTCTTGAAAGAAGGTATGGTTCCAAGAGTTAGGAGGTCCTCTAGAACTGACTTGAACTGAGTCAGTTCAAGCAGTAAAGTAACTGAGTTGCTTTAATATGTACATGCTTGCCCATTCCAGCACTAAATCTGTCCTGATTTCTTAGCTTGCTTCTCTGAAAAATATTAGTGTTGCTGGTAACACATCAGCTGAGAGAATAAAGCCAACTTTACTTATGACCTTCTGGCACCAATGCTAGCACCAATTGCTATGGCTTGTAAGCTGCCTACAGAGGTAGCTCCTCCTTGGAGAATTTGTGTAGCCATTTGCAAAGCCAGATTTGAGGCCTTTCATAACTACTATAATAACTGCAACACAACAGGAGTACGAAAAGTTTAGAGTTGTTGGAATTGTTCAGCTCTAGCTTCTACCCTCCTCTCTTGGGGCTATGTTAATGGTGTCTCACACTGTAGTCCTTAGAAAATTTAATAAAGATTTGGCAGTATGACAGCCACCCTAAAGACATTTCCAATGAAACATCTGCCCATGTTCCTCTGAAATGCCAATGTATCAAATGTCACTTGGAATGGAAAGTTACCGGCAGCCTTTTCGCCGAATTGTTGCCATCATCTTCCTACAGAATAGGGCTGCTCCTTGAAAGATTTTTTTAGTTAATGTTTTGGTTCATTAGAGAAAAAAAATACCCAAATGTACTTACTTGTTTTCACAGGAAGGGACAATCACCTTTAAGACTCTGAGAATAAGAGCTGCTCCAACAACTCCAACTACAATGACTTCCATCAAACTAAAGAAGATGGGTAAAGATCGAAACCAGAATCTGCACAACCCTTTTCTCAAGTCTTCCACCCACTGGCACATCACCTAAAACCAAACAGGGGAAAATAAAAAGACAGTTTGCAAAACGTAGCAAGTGCAGTTTTTGTAGCTACTGGTAAATGGTGACAGTTTCAAATTTACATATACTTAAACATACATAAAAACAGGATGGAATTGATGGGTGACGCAGACCTCTCTCATTTATGAAGTTTGGAGCAGCTGAAGGTTTAGTTCTCTCCTCATCCTAGCAGAGTTCCCTGAAAGGAGAGGCCACTTTGGAAAATAAAGGACACTTGAACAGAGCAGGTGAAGGCTGAGCCATTTGGCCTAGGTGTAGAGAAGCAATGACACCATGGCAGTGTACAGCAGGGGAAGGGTTACTGACAGCCCAGGAGAGGGGTAGCACCTTCTCTAGCCCATCTGTAACTTTCAGCCTATTATTTGGGCCCTCCTGTCTCAGCAGTGGGTTATAACTGCTGCTTTCAGCCACAGAGGAGGGCGCCAAGTCCATCCCTACCTAACCTGGAACTGAAACTTCTCAAGCTGTTACTGTGTTTCTTGCGGTGGGCGAGACCAGTGCCCCATCTCCCAGAGGGGTACACACTGGCCTCTGAGCAGAGTCAGAAAAAACTCATGTAATTTAAAGCTAAACAGTCTTTGAAATTGTTATAAATGCCTAGCTTGGTCAGTATCACAACTCACTATCATGAAGTATCTGTAAGGTC
>NW_010300100.1:14792-16559 GCF_000700745.2 Antrostomus carolinensis | reverse complement strand
GCTGGATTTAAAAAAACCCCAACAATTTCTCTCTGCTAAGGGGTAATTTAGGAAGTCCTTTTTTGAGTTTCCTAGAGTACGTCTGTAAAAGTCTGTTCTTCTTAGTGGCTGGCTGTGGGGATTTCTTTGACTTCTGTGGAAGTCACTTACTGTCAGATACCTTGCACAATATAAAATCCTGGTCTTAAATATAAAGCAGCAAAACAACGCTCTGAGAAGTCAATACTGGGTTAAGTAGGAGTATCAATTCTCTCTTCCAGAAATGAGTTATTACATACTATGTTGCTTTTCTTCAAATTAACCACAAAGGACTGAAGATAAAGCCCTAGGAATGTTACACACCTTCTTACCATCTTTAAATGGATGTTGTGTTTGGTCTTTACATGAGGAAAACCCACTATGTAAATCCTAACAATGATGGGTTTGTTTGTTTTGCTCTGTAAACATTCACAAAGGAGGAAAACGTAGTATTTTTTGTGTTTCTGTAGACAATACTAAAAATGAGGAAGGAAGTCTATTCCCTCAAACTGTAATACTGAATAACATTCAGCTCTACCTGCAGCATGTTACTACAACTTTTCCTCCTATAAACGTCACCAACCTGCATGCATTTCATCTCTGGGGAAACGGGGAAAAAAAAACAGAGGGAGGGAAAAGAAAATGCTTTTCCTTTTTAGACCAGTCTCTAAAGGAATATACTAATACTTAAAAAAAACCCCAAGCAAACATCAAAACTACCTTGTAAGAAGATGGAGGCTCTGTCCTAAGAGGGGTCTCTGGTAACTTTCCAGGTAATGTCTCTTCATCCACTGTAGTTTCTACCTGCCGGATGAGGTACTGACTGGTAGTTTGCAGTGGATCTTGAATATCTGAAGAAGAAAAGCTAGATTTAACGGAGGGGTTGCTTTTTATCTGACTCACTATTCAAGAAAAACAAAGACATGCTGCATTTCTATACTAATGGTCCAGTTCCCACACACTAATGGTCCAGTTCTCACACATTTACAGCAAGAACACAGAAGGCTGACTTTTTTTTTTTTTTTTTAACTTGAGTAGTGAACTTGGTAAGCGGCAGAGGCAGCACTGCAGTGCAGCCTTTAGCTGTGCCCTTAGCTGTAAATTTCAGCTATTGCTAGATTAAAAGGTGATGAACTAGATCAAAATATTAATCTCCTATTAAATTCTTGAGATTTTTATTAAATAAAACTGAAATAAGATTAAGGCATTAAATACCTTCTCTTGCTTTTAATTTAATAATATAAAACTATTCTCTGGTTTGGAAGTGACCCAGACAGGTATTTCCTCTCCAGTTTTCTTTTTCAGTCCCAGGAAAAAGGGGGAGCTTCAGAGACATTTCCATCATAGCACTAAGAGAGAAATTTATTCCTGTGAGATGTCTGGGTTGCAATTTACAAGTATCAAGTGCTTCAAAGAACACATTTGAAAACAAACAAACAAAATACCTAGAATGTAGAAAAGTTGAATTTAGGTGTTTAAAAAAATCAAAAACCAAACCACATAAACCAAAACACTTTCCTGTTAATGAGGAAACTGTTTCACTATGTAAAACTCAAGAATAATTATGTTCTTTCACCCTTGTAAAGCAATATATTAACTATGGATAAAAATATTATGTAACAGCTAAGAGGGGTACCTTTTCCTGAAAGGTTGGGAAGTGTAAATAACATGTCGTTGTCCCTTGGGATGGAATACAGCATGCTCTCTTTCAAAGGGACAGTGTAGTTTGAATGTCTAAGTACTCTCAGG
>NW_010300100.1:1664-14756 GCF_000700745.2 Antrostomus carolinensis | reverse complement strand
AAGAGATGCAAACATGTTGATATTACTGAGTTCAAAGTAAGAGTGAAGTAGGTTGGCAGAGAAAACCAATACATCACAGAAAATTCCAAGCCATTAAGATTTAGACATACAGATGTTATAACGTGAATTAGTATTCTTTGTTTTCACTTACCCCACTTCTACAGACTATACCAGGTTAGCAAATGTGCTGAACAGACTGGGTCTCTCTCTCTTTCTGCAAAAGCATACAGCAGTCACTCCCTGGGCTTTTAACCAAGTCTGACATAGCTCATTACGATCCTCTTTCAGGGAGGCATTTTAGGGCATGGAAAACTCAAGTATGTAGTGAAAGAGCACTTGCAAACAGGGAAAGTGTTGCTGAGGGAAGGCTGACACTTTTGCTTTTGCAGTAATGTTGGTTTTTTCAGCAACTGAAAGAATATTTTTTCTTCCTCCTCTTCCAGTGATGCACTGGACCCACTGCATTTAATAACCACTGCGGGCATCACTTACATAGAACACATTCAGCATAACTCCTGCTAACATCAATACCTGCATTGTGAGGCCAAGAACTGACTGAAATCCAGAGTGTTTGTGACAATAATTATAACTGCTACATAGAAATATAACTACAAAGAGGAATGCAGCACATGATACAGTTTCACTCATGCTTTCAGAGCCACAGGCCAACCAACTTTCCCCTTTTGCTTCGAACATGCGCAGAACGATGCAATGAAACAGATGATTGTTACTGTCAGCTGATGACTAATGAGAAAGATTGAAAGCTTTTGACTTAAAGGAACAATTAAGGCAACAGCATTAGCTTTCTGGTTGTTCTTACCCGCTCCCTGTGAGAATCTGAAATGTATTGTGATGTCTAGTTTGAGATCTGAAATACAACCACTCTACTGGGTAACAACTGAATCAAACCGGGATATATTAGCTTCCTAACAGTGAGCTAAACACCTCATTAGAAAAGCTTCAAACCTCTCAGTGGGATTTTTCATTAACAGAGTAAAATCTTGGCACGATGCAGATTCCTGTAAAAAGATATTACATGCTGAGCATGCAATTAATTAAGGATCAATGGTATTACCATCATTCTTTTAAAAAAAACAGGCAGCAGAACATAAGCCAGCTTGAAAAGAGCCTGGCCACATGTAAGATGCAAACACGTACTGCAACAAAAATATGGCACTTTTGCTGGCTTCAGCAGCTCTGTCTTCTCTCCAGAACCTCTGTGGCTGGAAAAATAACCCTACCTTACAGGTGGCTTTGAGAACTCAGTTCTGCACATTTCAATCTCAGCTATAATTGTAATCTCTCACATTCACTGGTATTTGTGCAAATACAGTTAGAATTCGGGGGTATTCCTCTGTTCATCTCAAAGCCCATGTTCATTATCGTGATTTTTAATCAAATGAATTGATTCTCTTACATGCAAAATATTCTAAAGCTAAGCTCTCGGGCGCTGTGGGCTTTCACAACAAGCCCACTGCCATAAGAGTTTGCTGCTGCAAGCTATTGCCTGTGCTTGGAACACTTTGTTAGCTTGCAATAAAAACAATGGGGAAAACTTCAGGACTCAGAACGAGCCCATGACCCTTTTATTAATTTTGTACATTATTTTGTAAATGAAGTATTGCTTGTGAGTCTGACTTTGCTTGCCTAAATGCATGTGTTGAAAGAGCATGTGACAGAGTTAATGGTATTCTAACAAGCTTAAGGGAAAGTCATCCAATGCTAATTATTAAAATAAGAATAGAAGCATTAAAACTTGAAGTCTCCTCATGAAACACCCTTGCTACTATACAGGCAATTTAGTTTAGCATTATCTCCCTCAGTACTGTGCTAGCTGGCATTACATTATATACTTTGTGCTCTAACCACCAGCCAGATACACGTAAACCTTTTAACCCTGAGTAACTACTTGCCTCTCCTAAACTTAAAACAAGCAGTGTGTTGGGGTTTTTTTTACCTGTTTTCCATCAATTTCTGTCACTTCTTCCTGAATGACAATCAGCTGCAAATCAGAACTGGATGCCAAAGGCCACTCGTGAACCATGATGCGAACACTGACGGTTCCCAGGCGCTGCTGATCTGGTAAGTTATCCGAGTTTCCGTTCTCCACTGTTAACACACAGTGTCACAGTTTTCAATGAGAAACCCCCCAACCAGAAAGCAGCAAACAACCACGGGGCAAACAGAACAGTCACAACTCTGACACAGATGCCTTTTTGCACACGTAGAATCTGAATGGAAAAGTCATGACAACTACAGAAGACCACTAGCATCAAACCAGAGACACCTGAACAGTTGTACAGAACTCTGTACTATGCCCATGTCCTTAACGCTTCCGGTAACTGCTGTTATAAGCAGGAGTAATCTGGGCAACAGGTAGAACAGATGCCGTGATTTTTTACCAGTATATCACCAACTCAGACTCCGAGGAGGTCTCATGACGTAACAGAGCAGCCAACAGCAGCACTGTATGATCCCCAGGCTGAGGGAGCTTGCAAACAATGTTGCATCCCCGCCTTCGAGGGCTGCGTTTCAGCACTCTAAGCAGCGCTCTTTGGCTTCGCTATTGCTGTATTCTTATTCCAGTTGTCCAAAGGAGTTCATAAGAGTAACCCACAGCCCAGCCAGCCACCTGTGTAAACATCTTGATATGCACAACATTCCCCTTCCTCTCAATACAGAAACAAACAGCTCTTTTCCAAGCACACTGCATACACAACAAGATGAGTGTCAGTTCCCTCACTTGTTTTTCTCTGTCCCCCCTGTCCCATTCTCATATGAGACCACGATGCCTCAAATTCTCTTCCTACCCAAAAGTTTTCAGCTGTTTCAGCCACCTAATATTCCACAGGTACACAGAGAACTGACTTTCTACCCTCACTGTTCCTGCACAGAGTCAGTACCCTTTTCCCAACCCATGTCTCTGCTACAGGTGCGGGCAAGCTAGAACTGAAGTGCTGCAGAAGTGCAAGGGTGGAGGTGACAGATCTCTCCAGCATGCCAGACAGCAAGGCACATGAACTGAGACTGAACTGGTCCCTGTTTCTAAGCCACTAGTGCCATGTCACTTGCAGTGCTGAGCCTAAGAGCCAACCTGGGGAAATGTGGGACTAGTGTGTTCCAATTACACAGTACCAACTCAGTGTGTTCTCACTTTTATGCTATGAACTCTCTCCTCATAAAGCTATTCTGCTTATTCTAAATATAGAAAAATACTTTTTGGCATCATTTAGCAATATCTCTCATTGCTAAAATAAGTGGTAGAAGGAGAGAAAGAGGTTAGAGAGAAAGAGAAAGGTTCCCTATTGGTGTGAGCCAGAGCACTAACCTGGTTGCTGAATGTCTTCTGACTTACAGCAGCAAGCATCCATTAAAGGACCAAAGCCTGACAGATGCCAAGCAGCTGAAGCTCCCTGTGGTCCCAGCCTTTCATGTGTCAGGCTGCTCAGCCCTCACCACATTCAACAGGAGTGAAAGATACTCACGCTTCCAAAACTGACATTTGTGAGAACTTCAAGTAGGGATATAAGTGCCAGGCATGATCTGACAAGAATGTTAAGACAATAGCATTCAGGAGACTTGGTCTCTACTCCAGTACTCAAGAGCATGAATATTTGGCTCAAGTTTGGTTTTCACATACATTCAGGAGTATTTTTCCCCTCCGCTAACAGGTAACAAGTACCTGGATATACCTTCAGCATTTTACAAACATTACCTGAATCTATCGTCAAGGATTTAGTAAGTAAATAGTATAAACTTTACTTTACAGATAGAGACAGGCCCTGTGCTGAGGACTCAGACCAAAACACAGACAGAGGGAGTTCCAGGTTCCTAGCTCCCAGGTCAAATCAGTATTTTCCTCAGTGTTTCAGATTCACATTCATAACTGTAGTCACTGCGAGCTCTATAACTATGATCTGGGAAATCAATAGGAACTACAGTAGAGTGCTCAGTATCTCTCAGAATTAGTCAATAAAATCATATCTGTTTTCCTGGAGTCAATTATATTTCAGGTAAATGCCATTTTGCCATGTTTTTCTACCCTAGGATAGAAAAAATAGAAGCAATAAGAACATAACTGTCCCAGAAAGAGAGAAATTAATTACTGCTCTCCCTCTCCAGAGAAGAAATAGTGTCAAATTAATAATTGATCATGCTTGGGAAAGAAGGGTTCAAGAAACAAGGTCATGGCTCAGAGAAGCAATTTAGAAAAAGCATTAGTACTTTCTAAGTAAATGCCTGATTGTAAGGAGAAGATGATCTCAGAAGCCAAGCTAGAGACTCACTGCACCTGATCCATCAAGAGATCTTTCTGAATACAACAGAGGCTTAAATCAAGTGAGCATAATGGCCCTTGTTTAATTAATTATACAGTGTGCCCTGTGTAACTCAAAAAAAATCACAGTACTTTCTGGTCTTTCACAAAAGGTGTAGCATTGAATCAGTGCAAAAATTGCAGTTTCAAGATAATTTGAAGTCATTAACCACTGCAGGACACTAGCAAAACTGCTGTGTTTGTGCTCTATCTTATCCAGCAGAAACTTGTTTGCCCAATAAACACAGAAATGAGATAATTAAAAGATCTTCCTAACAATAATTCATACTTTTGTTATTGAGTCTCTTTTTGGATATATGCCAACCAAGTAGGGACACAGCCATTAGCAGGGTGGAGCTGCATCCTTCTGTTTACATTGTCTAGCTTGTAGTGCAAAACATTCTTTTGAAAAGATAGGCAGAGTCTGGATTTCAGATTAGACCATTTACATATAAGCATGTGAATGTGACTTGAGAATGAGGCAGTAAGATTTTTCTTTCCCCACCCACTTTGGTAGCCAGTTTATGCTACCTTGGGAAATTTTTTGCTTCTACAATGCTCAGGTTTGCAGAGTACAAGAACATGTAGTCATTGTAAGCTTTGGTTACCAGATAACAGGGAAGCCAAATAATCCAGGAGGAAAAAAAATAATAATAAAAAAGAATACTCACATATTACTGTTTGACATGTTATGTGGGCAACCCCGCTTTTCATAGGAAAATCATTTAGATATACTTGTCCATTAACATAGGTGATATTAAAAACAACCTGAAACAAAGACAGACAGAATGAGTGCATGGTTCCTGGCCCTGTGCTAGAATTCTGCTCACAATGTATTTGCACCCACATGCAGACTTTGTTTCACTGCATATTAATTCACCGAATAAAGAGAAAAACTGGACAAACCTGTCCATTGTGAAATTCTCCATTGGTCTTCAACATCATAACACTGACTCTGATTGTTTCCTGGAAAGCAACAGTGCAAAGAGATGTAAGTTTCTGAGGAAACACGTAAGACGCTGCAGGCCACAGGCAGCTTTCACACACTGATCTGACACCATAACAACGTACAGACCCCAGAGCACATTCCCAGGCTTTCTATCCAGCAGCTAAAAGAAAGAGGAATATGCTTACTTGTTTCATGTAAGGACTGGTTTGGGGTTTTTTCCCCTTTTTTAATAAGGAGGATCGATGAAAAAGAATGACAGCTGCATCCCCTTATGTATAAAGGTTTTTAAAAATAAAGATAAAATAATAGTAATCAAGCTAAATTCTCAGGAGAACTTGTTTCACATGGATATAATGGAAAAGAAATCGCTCATATTAGCTGAAAAATAATAGACAATACAAGGCAAAAAATCAGATTCTCTGGAAATGTTTTTTTTAAGTGCTCCATTTAGTCTTCCAGGCGAAGGAAAATTTAATACATGTTAGCCTATACTAAAGAAAACTCACTTTTGTCAGCAGTAATCCTGCTTCTTTTCTTTGGTTATCGTTCCCAAATTATGCCACAGGGGACACCTCCAAACTCACAGCTAATGGGGATTTGCTTCCTTCTTTCAAACACTAATTGCTGTAACTTATCGACTCACTCGTTCTGTCCTCTCATTTCACCCTTGGAATCTCAGGAGCTCTTCTGCAGATGGGACCTTAAATCTCCCAGGCCTGCCCCTGACAAAACCTACAGATGGAAGCCAGAAGCCAAACCTCTTTTGGACACAGCCAAAAGTACCGATTGCCACACGGCTTTCCCGAGTCACCTCTTCAAAAATCATGTTAAGCTCCCTATTTGCCTTTTGGGAGACTTAAAAGTATTCTAATCCATTTCATTTTCCTCTGGAAAACTTCTCCATACCTTCAGCATCTTCTTTAGCTCTCTGTTTGAGTCATGGTTTCACAACGAACAGCTAAAAAGGGAGTCAATAAAAAGTTGAACTTGCTCAGAATTTAAAATAAATAAAAATTTAAATACATAAAAAGGCTTTTGGTTTGGGAGTTTTATAAAATACTAAATTTTCAGCCAGGAAATACTTGAAATATACAGTACCTAGCATAACACAGTTCCAATTCATGAACAGAGAGCTTTTGAAGTGGGACTATAATGTTAAAAAGTCCTTAAAACGGGTGTTAATCAGTGTACACAGGTAGACAGGACTGCCAAAAACTAAAGAACAACATCCCAATCTGATTCATCAGAAATCTGGCATCATGAGAAGCATGGTTTAATACCTAATATGGATAACCTTTTGGTTGGAAATCACTCATCACTGATGCTTCAGATGCATTTGTCAAATCAGTAGGAAAACTCCCTGGCCACTGAGACCAAACAGAAATCTCTTGATGCCCCTTCTAGGAAAGAGGTGTTTATACTGACTTTTCTTCAAAACTTAAATCCTAGATATTCAAATTAAATGAAAATTACCAATTTACTTAGAGAACTGGAAGTCTATAATTGAAAATATAAACCAGATTAATAACATAATCGTAGGATGTAATCCATTCTGTCATCCTGTAATTTCCTCAAACTTATTTTCTTCTCCACCAAACTTTTATCTCTTTTAGCTCTAGCATTCAGAGCTGAGCATCTTTTATACCCTCAAACTGTTTAAGAGATTACCAAAACCTTGTGTCATTACTTCCTAGGTTTTTCTGTTTTCTGGGAATTCAAAGGGCACAAAAGATACATTTTCCAGGCAGTCTTAACAGTCCTTCAGTTTTTAAGCCTCAAATGAAATTTGAGTTCATTTACAGAAAGTATTTTGCAATCTTTTTTTCAACATCTACAAAGTGACTCACTGAGATTACATGAAAAAGGAAGTGACTGGTAGCCTGTCATTGCTGAAAGCAAAGAAAATTCCCTCTACTTTTTTTTTTTTTAATCAAATGGTTTATTTGAAAATGAAGGGAGTGGGGCAAGATAAGTATGATCAACAACTGAGCATTCAACGTACAAAGTGAGTTACAGATGTGATGATTAGTTTTCTTCAAAACAGCTGTCAGTTCTGTTGATGTAGTATCCACAAGCACCGTCATGAATTCCAGTACATACTTAAAATTTGCACTTGAAGAGCAAACTACATCTTTAAGAAATTAAAATATTTCAGTGGATCACTTCCGTGCTGGCAAAGTGACAAGAAATAGATCACAGCTCGCAGACAAGTAGGACAGCTCAGCCGCTCTGCCGCTAAGAGAGCGCAGATCTCCCTCACAGGTCATCCGTCCCTCTCATGTCCGCCAAGCCAGTGAGCCAATTTAGCTCATTAAATTGGCAGGAAAACTCTCCCTTTTTTTGCCAGACTATTCTTCTGTCAGTTGAACAAGCAAGGAAGAGCCAGACAAGCACAAGAGATGCAAGGCATAGCTGGGAGGAGGGAGCCAGGCTACTAGTTCCAAAAGCCACAAGCTGTTGGATTGGCTTTGCTGCACGGTCTGCCTGTCCTGGCAGCACCTCCTCAGGAGATGCCTGTCCTCACCATCATCGCAGGAGATGGTGGTGCATCTCCTGAATGACACAGGTTCATAAAGCTACTCAGTAACTCAGATTAATACTCCGCTACAGCAGCTACACCGTGACCCTTACAAGTTTGTGTTCACAAGGAACAGAGAACTCATTCTTGCCATTCTTGTGACCAGTCTGTTCACATCCGGATCCAATGAATTCTGCTGATCACTTCCCATATTCTGTACATCCATTCTCCTGAGTTGTCTTCTGTTCTTTTGCCTCTTCACTAAGCAGTCTCACCAGACTTGATGCCAGTCTTGCTAAGAAGCATTCCAAATAGATCTCAAAGTTTTGTTGCTAAAAAATAATTAGTTTTCAATTGTTCTTGCAAGGACCAGAGGAAGACCAACTTTTCCAGGGTTGGAATCAACTACATCGATGCCACTCCTGACAGACTTATTCTTAAAGCTCTCCAGTGATGTAGGAAAATTTCACACTCTCCTCAACTATTTAGTCTTGTACTCAGCTACCTTTAACATCAGAAGTTTTCCTAATGTCTAACCTGAAGCTTCCTTGCTGCAATTTATGAACAGGTCATTTATTACTCTTCACAATGTCTTCCCATGGAAAATAACAGTCTTCCACCTCAGTCTTCTTGATTTTATGCTAATACTCTCAGCTCACGTAATCCTTCCTTGAGGCGAGTTCCTCACTGCTGTCTTCCCATGGCTTCCCACTGGTCTTTCCTGCAGTGCTGCACCCAAAACTCAACAGGTCCTGCTGTGGCCTATCTTCCTGACCCTACACACCCCATACCAAAATCCACATGGGGGCAAGAACCACAAGACGCGTGCCAAACACAATGAGAAGCTGGGAAGGATGGCTGAGGGAAAGGGGAAGAGTCTATTGCAAGCTCTCAGGAGAGCAGAGCTCCATCCCAGCCGATCTTGTCACCCACAGCAGGGAACGGGTGACACACAGCGCTCCCCCTGCCAACACAACCCTGGTTGGTACCCCGATACCTGCCCATGAGTAAGTGCTCAAGAGACATACGTTGTTAATGCTTGCTCAACTGGGAGGAAAACACAGAATCACAGAATCATAGTGGTTGGAAAAGACCTTTAAGATCACCGAGTCCAACCATAAACCTAACACTACCAATTCCACCTCTAAACCATGTCCCTAAGCACCTTGTCTACCCATCTTTTAAATACCACCAGGGAAGGCGAGTCCACCACCTCCCTGGGCAGCCTGTTCCAATGCTTGACTGCCCTTTCAGTGAATAAATTTTTCCTAATATCCAGTCTAAAACTGGGCAGGTGTCCTGGTTTCGCTGGGATAGAATCACAGAATTAATTCTCGGTCAGAAAAGCTGCACTTTAAGAAGACTGCACCACCCAATTTGGTGAGAACAAAGTTGGTAAGACACTTGGTTTTAGTTCTGGCCAGCCATGGTATGCAGGTTTCCATAGCGATCAAGGTCTTTAGCAGTTTACAGTTAGCCAGGTGCTAAGGCCAGGAGGAGCAAAAGCCAGGGCAGCTGACCCAAGCTGGCCAACAGAAGTATTCCGTACCATAAACATCACGCTCACTGTAAATTGGAAAGTTAGGGATGACCCTCTTCCTCAGTGGCCATCACCCCTGGAGGGTCTCGCCCTTCGTTCTGCTCCTGAGGCCTCCTCTCCCACTTGCTGTGACTGTCGCGCTTTTGTCGGCTGAGTATGACTTTGTGTATTTTATATTAGTATTAATATTAGTTCTTATTATCATTTCATTAAATCTGGTTTCATTTCAATTCATGGGTCTCCTTCCTTTCCCCCAATTCCTCTTCTCAAGTGGGAAGGGGCCATTGGGTGATAGAACAACTGACTAAACCAAGACAGCAGGCCAACAGCTCCTGTACCATGCTTTCAGGATGAAATACCTCGCCTGACGAGACATACTTGCTAGAAAGTCCTCCAGTGACAACTCAAACACCCAATCCTTCCAGTTCTAGGAGTGAAGACTCACAGACTTATGGAACATCCTTTAATTTCAACAGAGAAAATACTTGTTATGTTACCATAATAAAACTCACTACTTTGTAGAACAAAAAAAAAAAAACCAAAACCAAAACCAAAACAGTATTTTATAAATATGTCTTACTGCTATACACTTCAGTGCCAAGAAAAGTAAACAACCTTGCAGCACTTATTTGGTGTATCAAAAACATAGTAAGCCAATTGTGTGTAACAAAGTCACTGAGAGCAGGACATGGGTCCTCTGCAGTAATCCATAACATGGCTCTGCCCAGTTCCGCGTAACTGTGAGTATAAAAATTGTTTAAAAACTTACAATAGACTTTTCAGTATTAACAATATAATGAAAGTTCACGTGAATTTCAGAAAGTCCTGTAATTTAAAAGGTCCCGAATTCATTGCAATATTTGAGAAAGCTGCACTTTGACAGAGTCAGAATCAAAGGACAGCCCTGAGAGGCAATTCAGGTCCCTAGGAATCAGGTTGTGATTTCAGCTTACCATGGACACCCACCCGTTCCATCATCCACAGCGCCTCATCCCTTCCTGTGCTCGTGAGAGCCTTCACACAAAACTCTCCAATTCACACTAAAAATGGCCCCACCGTTCTTAACGCTGTTATAGGATGTTGATGTGTCTCCTGAGTTTTCCTACAATTCCTTATCACTGTTGCAGTGCTCCAGCAGGGATATTTACAGCGGTAACAGCCACAGTACCTGTAAAGAGGACAGCACTTCTGCCACAAATGTATGTAATTCTGTTCCAGGACAGCTGGGCAACAGCTGTAACAGCGTGGCAACGTACCCTACAGTGAACTACTGAATTTTTCTGAACTTAGATCAATAGAGACAAGCAGGTAGTGATTATTTTCTAATACTTTCTCTTTCACCGTGTGCTGCAACAGAACCCAGGAGCGGTAACTGGGGCAGTATAACTGCAGTAGCAGTGGAAGAGCAAGACAGAGAAAAGAAGGCCGCAAAGAATATAAAGCATCTGGCATAAGTTAAAAGGGAATATTAACTAATTCTTAAAGACTCCCCATATCAATGCCACACAAATCTACAGAGAACATTTCACCTAATCTTAACCTTTTATGAAGAATGCCACACAAGACAAAGCTGTTGCGGCCAACCATCCCAAGACTCCAAGCAGATGCGATTACAGAATCACAGAAAGAATTCTCCCACGGGCAGTGGGTAGCTGGTGGGGTGCACTGTGCAGTTTCTCCCAGGACAGGGTAACTGTTAAGCCCTACAGAACTGCACCAGTCACACAAACCCCGTCTGGATCCAGGCGCTAGCAGCCAGCCCACTTAAGGCACAGCTGTTCTCTCTCTCTCCAGGTGCTCCCAGCACGGCTCCTTCTGCACAGGGAGCGGAGCGGAGCGGAGCGGGCGGCGCTGGGAACAGATGGCACCGTGCCTGCCGCGATGGCCAGCTGCACAGTGACTTGGAAGATGGACAATCCCCTCGCAGTGATTACGCAGGCACTACTGGGATATCCTGTTTGAGGTAGGAAAATATTAAGTCCAATGAAGGTTGCCAAACAGATAAGAAATAGACAAAACTAGTCACTTGTTTCTAAATTTGAAAAGAGATTATGGGGAAAAAAACATGTTTGAACAGACAAACCAAACTACCACCCAAAGTCACATCGTTTGAGTCCTGGCACTCACACGGACAACTGGCTCCAAATACTGTAACTGTACATTTGCAATCCAGAGCTCTCTGATCTCTGCTTCTCATAATGCTTTCATCAGACTCAAATCAGAGCTATGATGTAGGATGAGGCTTAACTGCAATCAGGCATAACTGAGTTAAGAAATAATCATGGTACGAGTTTGACTTGACAAGTTTGCAGGATGATAATTACTCCCTTATACCTTACAAAATTTTAGTACAAAATCTTCTCTAATAAGGTCTGGCATTATTAAACTGCATGACAAAATTTGGGGTAAGATGATGAAATCCAGTATTTGCTTAAGTAAGTAAAGCTGAACTATCTTTGTTAATATAAAAATCTAACATGATGCTTTTGCTTCACTCTTCTTTTCTGAACAAGCACACTTAAATTCCTTCCCTGCTTTGCGATGATTCTTAGTATAGAATTCCTTATCCTTCCCTTTGCCCTATATATGCTGCTACAATTAATTGCCTTTGCTTTCTCCCTATTAAATCATACTATGAATATTTTATCAGGACTTACTTTTAAAGATGAATACTTAGTCTCGTATCACTAGGACATGGTTGCATCATACTGCTTTAATTTAATCAAATATACATGGAAAGATTATGTCAGATTTTCTAAGCATAAAGTTCAGAACATGTGCCAGGCTGTTAATAGAGAAACTGGAATAAAGTTACGAAAGAAACATTTCAGCATTTTAGCCATTCTTTGGCTAAAATACATTACACCCACGGCATACATACTCAAATGGCTGATGTAGTGAAGATTACTTACGTTGTGAAATAATCCATCCACACAGAGGTTTCTTGCAGCCAACAAATAATCTAAAAATAATGTTTTTCAGGCAACTAAACTAAAAAAAAAAAAAATGTCTGGTAGGCAAGCATGCCATTTAGAAAGAACACTGCTAAACCTAAATTATCAAGAGGCAAACAGAGTAAGCAAACAACATAGCATTAGCATTCAGCCCACTGTGCTTTTAGCCAGTTCCTATCAGCACATTAAAAAAATATTCTAAAACGCAAAACCTAATTCTTGACCTTGCACCAGAAAAACATGCTACTTTAATGCGAAGATCAGTTGTCTTACTGCATCATTCCCTGCCTTTAAAAAAAAAAAAAAAAAAAAGAAAAACAAACTTTGCCTTATATCAATCAATCTGTAATCCAGTTTTGCTCATCCAAATTTCAGGAGGAAAAAGAAAAATCAAAACACACATGCTAATGTTTAAACAAACAAACAAAAAAAAAGTTCAGATTTCAAAACAGCTTATTTAAGAAATGACAAGTATTGCACAACAACAGAGGCGTACACGTTCCGGAGCCGAACAGCAGCCTTTCAGCCTTACAAAACCTTACTCCAATGTTTCAAGGTTTTTCCTCAGTCCTTCCATTATGACTTCTGCAATACCACAGCCATCAACTCAGAGGTAAACGATAATACCTTGTACAAGACCTACTAAATGTGAAGCCATCACCAGTACCCTGCCAGTGGGCTCTGAGAATTGCAGAGGGCACAGTCATATCTGCTCAAAGAAAAGCTGAACATGTTGATGCTGCCTGTTCCCAACCAGCAAGCAGTCCCAAGCCCACTGTCACTACGTTTGTGGCTTCTGAAGCCAACCAGACAGTG
>NW_010300100.1:0-1644 GCF_000700745.2 Antrostomus carolinensis | reverse complement strand
TCCTGCTGCCTAGGCACTGCTGTTCCTACCAAGCCACCATAAAACAGCTCATGCTCAAACCCCAGCAATTCTTCTGCTCAAAACTTCCTCAAGATGCATTGTTCTTTCTACATCAAAAATGATCCTGTATGTACAAAAACAAGTAGTGCAGGGGAAAACCAAGCTTTTATTTTTTAAGTTTAAGATTTAAAAAAAAACCTACTAAAGTAAAAATGTTTATGTTCCCTTTTGACCCTTAAAAGAGCTTTTCTGCATATGCTTACGCCACCACACCAGTATATAGCTAAAAAAGTGCTGATACTTCCAACCAGCAAAAACTGAGCTGACAGACCACCTAAGCAATACAGCACAAATGGACAAAGCCAACCCCACAAACAGCACAGCCATGTCCATGAGGCATTATACCCCAGTTACTAACTCCAGCCCTGTTAGCACTCGAAAACATAACTATTCTGTTTCTGACCCCAAGCTGGCTTCTACAGGACCGCTCTGGCACCCCTGTGCCATGCTCACTCACACTTTCAGATCCAAAGATAGCACGTGCAGATGTGCCTCCACATCTTGTACAAGTGCTAGCTGTGACAAACAACATTAATGCTATTAAGTTGAAGTTTTGGTGTGAAAATCTGATAGTTTCCAGGTAGAAGGTAAGTATAGGTCTATATTCCACTGTCACTTCATGTATCTTTTGGCAAATTCAAGCCAGTAATCCCTTTCTTAGAGGGATAAGCAAAGTACCTGAGGACTGAGCCTCTCTGCTCTCTTTAGTGCACCTGACTTCAAGCACTCATGTACTTTTACAGATGTCTGAAGATCTAGATCCCCATTTTGAAGTTAGAGCTAAGCAGATCTCTCCTCAAATGTTCATACAGAGAAGCAGAAACCAGGAAGTAAGCCCAGGAATCCTGGTCGGCAGCACAGGATGTGCCAGTGCAGGGCCTTCGTCAGGCTTTCTTGGAAAGGTTTTACTTACATGAAAAAAAAACCACAAAACCTCTGGAGAAAAAAAAAAAAGCCCTAATAAATTTACTCACATGACAGCAACTTCACATTGGCTAGACAAGTGACTACAAACCCAGCACAGCTCTTTCCTTCTTTGCAATCTCACACTCTGGGGTTCACAATTATAACAATTAGAGGATGTATTTAGTCATGATTCAAATACAGACAGAAGCACCCAGTTCTCTTCTGTAGTTCTATACATCAAAGCTCACTGGTGCCACAGCACATCTTTTTATTCCCACTGAGAAGATCTCCTAAGTAGCAGACAAAAAAAAATCCTTCCATTCTTTAAAAAGCCACCAAATTTAATTTAAAACTAATCTTACCACGACACAGCATAGGTACTAGAATGTAAAAACAGAGCATGATGCCCCATAATATGCCAACACATCAAAACCCCTTTCTTGTTTCAATTCACGAGTACAGAAATCACTAGGAGCAAATGTGGACTTAATGAACTTATCCGTAATTCTATAGCACTGAACCATCAAGATGCGGGTAGACAAGCATAAAAACATAATATAAACACATCTACATTGCCACCAAGATGCGGGTAGACAAGCATAAAAATATAATATAAACATATCTACGTTGCACAGACGTAACTTTCTCCCCCCTCGACCTGTCAGGTATTTACTGCAG
>NW_010300099.1:27639-31036 GCF_000700745.2 Antrostomus carolinensis | reverse complement strand
AAACTGAAACACAGGAGGTTTGGTCTGAACATCAGAAAACAATTTTTACTGCGAGGGTGACCAAGTGCTGGCACAGGTTGCCCAGAGCAGTTATGAAGTCTCCCTCCTTGTGGATATTCAAAAGCCATCTGGACACAGTTATGGGAAACTGGCTCTAGGTGGCTCTGCTTGTGCAGGGAGCTTGGACCATATGGTCTCCAGACGTCCCTTCCAACCTCAACTATTCTGTAATTCTATGATTCTGTGGATTGTAAAATGTTAAATAAATTTTAGCCAGAGAAATTACCAAATTAAAGAAAGCTCTATGGTGCATCTATATTCCTCCTAGAAAGGTTTACTCTTCATAACAAAAAATTGTTTAAGTTGAAATTAGCTCTTAAAGTATTTTCATTATAGTAACAATAATTATTAAAATATAATTTTAAAATAATAATTTTTAATTAATATATAACATGCAAAAGAAGAAGATATAATCCATTAAAAGCATAGCTACTTCTTTTTATTTAAAGTATTTAGAGGAGAAATGTTGGGAAAATTGTACTATAAATTAAAAGCTTAATTTTAAAATGACACTAAGATCAATTATATTAATACCATTATATGATTTTTACTAGACTATTAAAGATTTTTTTTTTTTAATATAAAGCTCTCATCTTTGATATCAGCATGGAGGTCCAGCAGAAAAGTCCCCATTTCTGTAAACATTCTGGATGTTTATTAAAATAGAGATTTTTACTGAGAATCTTCTTCTTAGGTCCCTAAGTTCCAGATGCTTTTATTAGTATTTTTTTTTCCCTGTTTCAATTGCAGTAATTACTGAAACATTAAAGCCTGTGTACCTACATACACACACATCTCTCTTTGTAAGTATATACTATCTTATCCACTGCTGTAGATGTGGGGATTTTTTTTGGTATCGTCATCCTACATAGTTCCATTGTGTTTTCTTGTAAAACGCCTTGAGTTGGCACTAGTCATATGAACAGAGTTTTAAGCTACTAGAGTATATAACTATAACAGGTATATGGTTACTATAATGTGATATAGAAGCATACCTTGCATTCTCCTACCTACAGATATGGAATATCTTAGGTCTAACACTTGGAATTTCAGATCTGCTCTGAATTTTGCACAAGTACAAAAAGTAGGAAATACCTGTATTTGTCGAAACATATTCTTACTGCATTACACTGTTGAAGTAGCCAAATTACTTTATAGACAATCTTCAGTTACTGACTTGTTCTAAATAACCTAAAAGCTTAAAAAGACTCATAGACTTCTCCCTTTATAGAACCATTCAAGAGACTATAGTAAATCAATACATTCATATTACACAATTCTGGTATATGTGTGAGTTTGCTAGCTGAGGAAGCTCAACTGCTATCTGTTCTGGGAGGAAATAATTATTGAGAAGCAAGAAAGTGGGATCTCTTAGATTTCTTAGACCAGCGCATTCAGGTACATATTAGAGGCAGAACTATCATGCTCTTTTGCAGCAGTTCATTGATACAGAGCTTTAAAGTTAAGATTTCAATTTGAACAAGACCTCTGGGTGTTTTTCTCACACTAATGGATAATGAAGTTAGAAAAAGTACACTTGGAGAAGCCAATCATAGCAGAAAAGTTTAATGAGTTTGTTGGTTTTTTTCTATAACTCTTCACAAGTTTGAAATTTTAACACAATAGAAGTCTTAACAGGGGAGAAGTATGAAGAATGATCTCATGTTGAAGTTTTGTTAGAAGAAGGTGATTCATCGGGAGAAAAAAGCAGCAAGTACTATGTTCTCTTTATCATAAACTGTGAAGAAGCTTAATAAGAAATTGCCACAGTGGTGACTATGATGTATAAACCTCACATTTAAATTAATCTTACTACCACAAGCGGTTCCACTTAAACATGAGGAAAAACTTCTTTACTGTGAGGGTGACAGAGCACTGGAACAGGCTGCCTAGAGAGGTTGTGGAGTTTCCTTCTCTGGACATATGCAAAACCCACCTGGATGCAGTCCTGTGCAACTTGTTCTAAATGTACCTTCTTTGTCAGGGGAGTTGGACTAGACAATTTCCAGACGTTCCTTCCAAGCCCTACCATTCTGTGATTCTGTGTGAAAGGAAGACGGTAAAGGCAGTGTCACTTATGCAAAAATCTTTAGAAGAAGTCTGTAGGAATACAGACATCAATCTGAGTACATTTGACTTTGGTACCAAGCAAAGCAGTCAGAACTATAATAAAGAACAGAATTAAGTGAATGTATGGTACTATGATGAAAAGTTAATACCGCTTTAGTAGAAGAAACTCACACCTTACAAATTTGGAAGGGGTCTTGAGTGATATCAATGAACTTGTCAGTAAGGTTCATAACAGTATACATGGACTTCCAAAAAGCTTTTAACAGGCTCTTTTGGGAAAGTGGAAAAGTCTTGTGACAGATAAACAGTTGACTGAAAGACTGAAAACAAATGTAGGAAATATGATTAACTCCTATAATGGCTGGAGGGTAATTATAAGAATCCCACAGAGTTAGTAATGGGCCTGTGTTGCTCAGAGTATTCATGAACTGTCCCAATCAGGCATGAAGAATGACTGATCATGCAGGCCAATGATGCATAATTATTCAGGCTATTAAAAAATAACAGACTCTGAATATCTGAGAATTCATATAATGAGTCTGACTGATTATGAAATAAATTTTAAATATAAGGATTGTAATGTTTATAAATAAAAACAGGTGTACAATGAGAAATATAATCCCAACTGAAGATATACACCTAACTGAAGATATAACTCAGTGGACTTAAAATTACCTACTACCTTGCAGGAACTCCATATTCATGACATTGAGTCCTCATGAGAACTTCATTCAGCAATACTCTAAGAAGCAAATTGAATCTTAGAACTTACTAGAAATGGAATAGCAATCAAAACCCACTCTTGTCCTGAATACTGGTGTGCAGTTATAGTCAGTTTCTCCAAGGAAAAAAAAAAATAAAAAAGAATTAAGAGAAGGGCAATGAATATGATCAAAGAAAGATTTTTTAATAAGCAAACCGTCACAAAAAATAACATCAATACACCTGTATAAATGATATAATGATAGACAGTCAACAAAGCTTGTACAGTATGAACAGGAACATTTATTTTAGATTAGGACTTGTCAGCATGGAAAACAGAAAGATAGGAGAGAGATGGCATTATGGCAAAAATAAATAATTCAAGACAATACTATATTAAGTCTCTGAGGTCATGGAGAACTACTAAAACACAGCCACACAGACACAACGTGGTGTTCAGGGAAGGCCTACACTACAAATTGCTGCAAGCTGACGGGACATGCAAGTGGTAATTGCACCCAGTACTTGTTCTCAGATTAAAACTTGACAGCCAAGGAGTGTCCGG
>NW_010300099.1:21466-27619 GCF_000700745.2 Antrostomus carolinensis | reverse complement strand
AGGAATGGATGCATGTGCTCTTAACTGGTTAACATTTTTTGTCTGAATACGACTGTTTGTAAAAAGAGCAGTGGGCCAGTATCTTGACAATACAGGAAATTCTGGGGACTGCAATGTGCTGAATGAGATCATGCAGTCTCCCACTGGTTTATATTGTATGTGAATTCAATAGAGAATAATTTTGTTTTGTGTATCAAGGTGACCTTGTCTGTCAAACTGCAGGACTAAATAGGAGAGATGATATGGTAGCACTGTGATTGACTAAAATTATGAACCACAATGGGATGCATCAAGGAAATAGAAGACCTCTTGCCCTTACAAAGGGAACTATGTTCCTCACTGAGACATGGAGCTATAGACAATCCTTTCCCTTGAGCATAGCTTATCTCTGCTGTTATTGCATTCACATCAAAACCTAGAGTTTGACTTTGTAAACCAAAAGTATAAAAGGAAAGGAGTAGGTTTTCAGTGCTATCACGTTAAGTAGTCAGCATTATTTGCATATGTTGTTTACTACACTTATGGTGTTGGCCTTGTTTATCACGCACTGTTACTTCAATTGCATATAATTCCATATAATATATGGAATGCCATATCCTTAGAAAAAGTAACTACATACATTAAGTTCACTTAAAGAGTTGTAGTTTAAATTAAAAAATATGTTCTGATACTTAGCTGCATATTCTAAATTTCCTGTTTATGATACATTTTAACATATGAAAAGGTAATGCTACAGAGCATTAAAAGGAAGTTGAGAAGGAAACATGAGCATCACTAAAATGTTTAGGTTAGATTTAAAATTTGAACACTTGGAACTACTAATGCCATACTAATTAACCACATCATTGAAACAAAATACTAATGGCAAGGTAGTAATGGAAAAAAAGCAAAGTTAAAAAAAAAAAAAAATTAAAAATTAAATTACTTTAAAAATGCAAGCCAAAAATTATAATGAAAGAAGTAATCTTGCATACAGAAAGACAGATCTGTAGTTATTTCTGTGCCTGCCCCTAATCTGTCAAAACTTCATTCTTATTTTGCATTGTTAGTGATTGTAGAAGGAGCAAGGAAGTTAAGAGCTGAAAGCATGAGGAATTTTCTTCTGCATGTATTTATTTCTAACCCTGATTAGACACTTGACATGCTGGAAGCTCTGATCTTTACACAAACCAAATGTCTTCCCAGGCCTGAAAGACACAAAGTGACCAATGTTTTAAAGATATTTTAAAACTAGAGTTAAGGTCATTCAAGTTAAAGGAAGCATATATCACTCTGTGATGTGATTAAGACTATCCGTTCAAATGATTTTAGAGAAAAATGTATAAATTGTGTATCATTTTTTACCTGGTGATCTCAAGGACAGTTCTGAAGTTGTCTGAAAAAATGCTCCCTGTTGCATTCAGTGGGAAAAAGAGCATTGAATTCTAAGATTCTACAACTCTCCGTCAGCCAGAGAGCAAAATCATTTCCTTAGGTTCTGTCTAGATGTCTCCTAGTGAAATTCTGAATTACACCAAGGAAATGGTTTTAGCACCACATTTCACAGAGGATAGATGTGACTTGATGTTAATGCTGTGTGCTATAAAGACAATGAAACTGGCTCCTTGTCAGAAACACAAGAGGAAATATACACTGTAATAAAAAATAACTTGTCTTTGCAGAGAATTGACATCTGCACCCCTAAGACGACTTCCATCCAAACTCCCCCATCTTCCTTCCTCTAACAGAGCACACCAGCCTTGAGATCACCTCATTTTCAGGTCCACATATCACATCAGCCATGAAATTACCTGATTTGCAAGTCCACATTATTCATACCTAAAAGCTACTGGAATCCATATTCTAAGGGGTCTCCTGACCAATGTTCGGTTAAAATTCTTTCCCTGAGCAGGCTATAATGTAAGCTGAGTGAGGTAGCACTCTTCAGCTTTTGGGGTTATATAAAAGACTCAGACTCACTGACTGGGGCTGAGTATGTGGGAGAAAGCAAGAAAGAAGAGTGAAGAGAAGAACAAGCCTGACTATACCCTAGCAGTTAAAGGGAGGTTTATGATTTCCACACCCAGCTCCTAGAACAACTTCTTTATTATTTAAATTAAAGAGTAAGCATGTAAAATACAGTATCAGTCTTGAAAGTCTGAACTGGAACCCAGGACTCATTCATAGTCTACAGATCTTCAGTCCTTTGCTCAATAAATGTTTGAGTTCTTCCATATAGTGGCACAGTTTTATTGGAAGAAATAATGTCTTACTGTTTAAACGCTTAAATTCTTTACTAGTTCTGGCTTTGTAGCAATGACATGTTTCTTGTTCCTTTTATCTTCCCACTGGGCTTGAATCACTATTGTGTCTCTCTAATCTCTTGAATCACTATTGTGTCTCTCTAATCTAAAACTGTAGCTTTTAGGAATGCAGCAGTTCCATTACTGACAACTATAATTGGAATTATGTATCTATCTTTTTAATGGTGTTGTTTTTCTTCTCTGATACTCCTGCAAACCAATATTAATGTGAATATTTAAATCTACAAATCTGCACTTAGTCTATTTGAAGTATTAGATGAAGCTTGTAAAGCTGTTCTCTTATTCAGTTCCTCCTCCCAGCCTAGTCAAATTAAAACCATAGAAAAGTGTCAAGTTTGTGATTTATTCTCAAAGCTTTTAGCTTTAATAACCTGGTGCTTTATGTTAAATTACAGTTTTTTGTGAAGTAGCGAACATATATGCTCCTCATGCATAGGAAATAAATGCACTATTTGAGTGAATGGCAGATTCTTAGACAGATTAAGAGAAGGGATGAAAGTTGGAGAATACATTTAACAGGAAATTTTGCAGGAGGATTTCCCCCCTACCTTTAATGTCTCTTCTTTTTGAGAAGAAAAGAAAAGAAAAGAAAAGAAAAGAAAAGAAAAGAAAAGAAAAGAAAAGAAAAGAAAAGAAAAGAAAAGAAAAGAAAAGAAAAGAAAAGAAAAGAAAAGAAAGGAAAGAAAAGAGAAAAAAGAAGAAAAAAGAAGAGAAAAGAGAAGGCTTCAAAAACAAAAACCCTACTTTTTCTGAATCCTCTTTTTCATCTTTCTGTTCCCTTTGCCTATCTCCAGGAAATATATTCGTCCTTTAAACATACAGGTGAGAAAATACTGAAATACATTTCAAAAGCAAACAGTTTGTTATTTGAAAGGAATCCTGACAAGTAAGTTTCCCTGGGCAAGATATTCTATATTCATGTGGTGTTGTGTTTATTGTATTTCGTGATGCAGAGATTGCCACAACAAATTATACTTCTCATCTGAGAAAGATCTTTGGGTTTTGGAGGATATTTGTACTATGCTTATTTAAGCAGCACTCCCCATTAATGCCTTTGAGTCTGTCTTCATGGATCTTTTACTCATTTACAGCTAATTCTTGTTTTTTATTTATTTGTGAAATAAATAATATGCAAAAGCTGCACTAAAAATTGGGATTTAGTACGCAATTAATCCAAAAGAAATACAAATCTCTCCTCAAAAGATGATAGGATCGATTCTCCAAAAAATTAAGTGCACTATGTTCAGCCAGTTGTTTACATCCCTTAAGCAGAGAGGGGTGATTTATGGGCAATGCTGACTACAGCCAAAAATCTTTGAAGGATTAAGGCCTCATTTAAGAGTGAGAATGGGAAAGAAAATGCTGTGCAATGGCCTATAATCTGAGGCTGAATTTTTTGGCTATACCTATAATAGCCATCATTACTCTGTCCCTATCAAGTGGTATGTTTCCTTTGCTCTTAATATAGTGATTGTGTTACAGCATCATGAGGACAATTAAGGAGCTTGATAAGGAGATAATGATTTTTATATATATATATATATATATTTATTTTTTTTTTGTGCTTCACCCCTTTATCAAATCATCAGAAGATTGATGGAACTTGCACAAGGAGAACATCAGAAGTTTATGACCAAGGGCTAGAGAGAGCCAGCTGATTTCAGAAGGTTTATCTGTCAGATCAGATTGGTCACGACATGAATTGGTACCCAAAGTACTGAAGGCATTCAAAGTACTGAAAATCTTGACATACAATCTGACCAAGCAGCTCACAAGAGTAGGATCCAAGAACACATCCTCAACTGACTTTGGCCATTTCCTTAGGAACACCTGGGATATGTTTTAGGATACTGTTTACAAAGGCTATGGTTAACTCAGAGAAATTTATTTCTCAAGAATTCTCCTACACATAATGGAAAGGGAAAGAAGGAGCAGAAACTGTCCTCCAGAAATGTATTCAGAACAACTAAAGTAAGTTTCTCTCCATCAAATTGTATTGATATGTAGAATTAGCCTAATTTAGCTAATCTGGAATAGAATAAGGAGAACAAAGAATGATAATACTAATAGTGGGCTGACAGAAAGTTTTGAGCCATAGTGAGAGAAAAGCAAGTACTCAGAGACAAACAAATCACTTAAAATATCAGGAGATTCAAGGATAAAGAAAAATAACATGAATGGGGAAAAACAGAGTTTGCAGAAAGGATCTTGAGGGGAAAACTTAAATCAGAGAATGAGAAGGATTCTGGACATCTAGGAGCTATGGATCAAAACTTATTTTCAAGATAAGAAGGAGCTGAGGCATCAAAATGCCTGTAAGTTTTCTTGCTTTGATGTCTTCTCTACACAGTTATTTTGTAAGCAAAACCAGAAATGCTCAAAGATCCTTATGTTCCAAGGTGCATTCACCATATGCCTTGGAAGGTGCAACCTGTACCTGCCTCCTCAAGACTAATACCTTCTCTGACCATTTGGGGCAACACTCAGGAAAACCAAAGATGTTTGAGAGATGTCATTATTACAGTTTCCTAACTTCTTGCTAATCTCAGTAAACCAAGGACATATGCTATGTGAGTTTTGAGAAATATTCAGTAAGAGAAACCCAAACACATCTATGACAGTTCTCCCTAATGCCCAGTTTCTATGTAACACAGTTTATAACTCAGCAGAGCAGTACAAAGTGAACTAATTCAGACTCTATAAAATCTCCTGCTTATTTACTTTCTCTGCACAGTCACAAGGACACAATATGATGGAAGATTCCTTGATCTCGTCTCCTTCATGCATGATCTCCTAAATGATGGACAGATACAGTGCAATTGAAACAGCCAGGTCAAATCCATGCAGAACAGACTTTCCTATTCACCTTTGAGATTAACTAAAGGGAGCACGATCTGGGTCCTGGATTTTGTTTAGTTCGCTAGTTTTTAGGAATGTCAATTAGCACCAATGCTACTTTTCCTTTGATTTCAAAGAGCATGTTATATTTCTGAACTGTAATTGAAAGTATAGTTGCATTTAGAGTGTTTTCTATTCCCCCTGTCCTATTGACAGTCTGTTTTCTATTAGAGTCTTAAGTGTATCATTGCATTTAACTGCTGCCATTTGTTATAGATAGTAGGATCTGGAAATAATAGTAGTAAATAGGTAGCAGGAGAAAAAGTATACAATTAGCTGACTTCCTGAAAATCAAAGATTAGTAAACTTGTTTTCTGTTCTCTTGGAGGATGTAAAATATATTTCATCTTATTTCAGTGGTTCATTAACAGTGCCTATCACTTCTGTTTTTATTTATCAGTTGTGGTGGGTTGACCCTGGCTAGAGGCCAGATGCCTACCAAAGCCCACTCTATCACTCCCCCTCCTCAACTGGGCAAGGGAAGAAAAATATAACAAAAAGCTCGTGGGTGGAGATAAGGACAGAGAGAGGTCACTTATCAGTTACTGGCACGGGCAAAACAGACTCGACTTGGGGGAAAAAAAAAAAAAAAAAATTATTACCAATCAAAATCAGAGGATAATGAGAAATAAAACCAAATCTTAAAACACCTCTCCCACCCCTCCCTGCTTCCCGGGCTTAATTTCTTTCCCGATTTTCCACCTCCTTCCCCCAGCAGCACAGGGTGACAGGGAATAGGGGTTGAGGTCAGTTCATCACACATTGTTTCTGCCGCTATTTCCTCCTCAGGGGGAGGACTCCTTCCCCCACACCAGCGTGGGGTCCCTCTCACGGGAGACAGTCCTCCACGAACTTCTCCAATATGAGTCCTTCCCATGACTGACAGTTCCTCACGAACTGCTCCAGCATGGGTCCATTCCATGGGGTGCAGTCCTTCAGGAAGGGACTGCTC
>NW_010300099.1:13443-21273 GCF_000700745.2 Antrostomus carolinensis | reverse complement strand
GGGCTGCAGAGGGACAGCCTGCCTCACCATGGTCTTCACCACAGGCTGCAGGGGAATCTCTGCTCTGGCACCTGAAGCACCTCCTTCCCCTCCTTCTTCACTGACCTTGGTGTCTGTGGAGTTGTTTTCTCTTACATCTTCTCACTCCTCTCTCTAGCTGCAGTGTGCAGCTTTTTTTTTCCCTCTCTTACTTTTTTTTCTTAATTATGTTATCACAGAGGCGTTACTGATTGGCTCGGCCTTGGCCGGCGGCGGGTCCGTTCATGGAGCCGGTGGCATTGGCTGTGTCGGGTCGGACATGGGGGAAGCTTCTGGCAGCTTCTCACAGAAGCCACCTCATGTCCCCCCCCACTACCAAAACCTTGCCACGCAAACCCAGTACATCAGTACATCAGAAAGTGGCAAGATTTTTTAAGTTACAGGTCATGGAGAATGTATCAAAAAAGCACGAGGACAACAAACAAAGCTCTGCTTCCCTAGAAGACTATGAAAGCCGTGCATTTATTTGTCTACATAGGATTAAAAAATAATGGACTACAATCCTTAGGTTTGTAAAATCGTAAATATTTTCAACTATTCTGTAGGGGGCCTCAGAATACAAACAAAATAAATATTAAAGTTGGGAGGTAGTGGGAATAGAAACACTGAATTGCCTGCTTTTCACTGTATATAGGTAGATAGTGATGTACCTGAATTGCTGTAAAATTAACAACATTCCCTAATTATTATTCTTTACATTAACAAACACAGGTTGCATGCATTACTTTTTATCTAATCTCTTCTTTTATATACAGAACTAGTGAAGCTGAACAAAACTAGTGGATAAAATTAACACACAAATTGTTTTTTCCTCCCTTTGGGCAAGAAAAAAGCAATTTACAAGGAGAATGCACTTATATATAAATATTTATGAAACCAAAAAAGTCAAACAACATCAGTGGTGTTCTGTATATGTATGAGGTAGCAAAAATAATACCAAGTTAGACTATTTGATTAATTATTAACATTTTCACTGCATCCCAATGGGGAACTTATTCTGGAAAAGGAACATTTTGATATTTGTTGTTGTCCATAATTAATTTTAAAGTGGCAAGCTAGAGTAAAAGTAAAGGGAATTTATTTTTTAATTAACCAATAATACAGATCAGTTCTACTTTTTCTGTCGTTAAAATAGTGGGATTAAAGGTACATTACAAGGACATGTCCTTCTTTCCCCCACCCTGCACAGTGAGGTTTTGGTAGAAGAAATTAAGAAAGCAATGAAGATAAATTACTTTATTATTCTGTGGGGAGAATCCACTCTGGTCAGAGGTTTGAATGATATGACTCTCAGTAAAGGGTAACATTTTTATTTAACAAGACATTCGGATCAACCCTATTTAATCATGTGACCTGAAAGCTGTAGAATACATTATCTTTCACACTTACAGCAGTGGGTCTTTGACAAAATGTTTTGACTGTGTAGCTGAAGATAATCAGGTGTAAGCAGTATCTGTAGTTCATATACTTCTGTTTTAGTCTTAATACACTGCTTTGCAGAGTTTTTTGCAAATTGTTTGGGTTTTCTGGGTTTTATTTGTTTCTTTCTGCCTCACTTAAGTTGATGAGAGACTTCTGAAAATCTTAATGAGAAGTTGATAAAATTATAAAAATTACAAAAATTAAAAAACAACAGAAGCAACAACAAAACTCATGCCCAGTAAAATATTGTCAAGGTGATACAGTATAGTTACAAGACAGTTTACTGACACTTTTTAAAGCATATGAATCGGTGTATTATAATAGAGATTTAAGCACTGCAACATGGCACAAACATCACACTTAATCATAAATTAAAACAAAAAATTTAAGTAGTGATCTACCTATAAAATGACAATGTTGAGCATGCAGTGGGAGCCAGCCATAAATGCTTATATCTCAATTTAAGTATCTGACACTGAGATGACTGCTAAGCTGCCTTCCTCCACTTATTGTAATATTAAATTATTTAATTGAAGTCCAATAGCTTTTTTTTTTTCTTACACTGCTGAGATTTGAAATAAAACATTAAGCTGCCTTGCATTGCAGTCATTTTATAGTCCAAGGCAGTGATAGCAAACTTCAGAATACTTGTAGAATCTGTTAGCATAATCATCACAGCACATTTTAGTTTCCCTCACAGAACAGGTATTTATCCAGCCAGAAATGAATTTTGAAATTAATAAATAGAATTAAATTATTTCCACAGAGAAAAGATAATGTTTTTCTCCATCTATATCATGCATAAGATCAGGCAGACATAGCCACTGTAGGCCAAAATGTATTTTCAGTAGGTATTTGGTGCAGGCAGAGTGGAGCACTGAGTCCCTGGAGCCTACTCTTCATTAGTGAGAACAGATACAAATTCTTCTCCTCATTCCCAAAATGTGTCATTCCCTGAACTGTCTATCAAATTTATATGATAAATACCTTATTCAAGGAAAAATCTGTATCTTAGAGAAAATTAAAATTTTAAAGTGCTGCCAAGCTTTCCAGGAGAAAAAAAAAAATCTGTATTCTATTTAAATTACTGCATTAGGTACCCAGACATGTTTATGAAAAAAAAAAAAAAAAAAGTCCTTCATTTACATGGAGCATAAATGTTTTGTGGTGGGTTGACCCTGGATGGATACCAGGTGCCTGCCAAAGCCTCTCTACTACTCACCTCCTCAGATGGACAGAAAACATATATAACAATAGGCTCGTGGGTTGAGATAAGGGCGTGAAGAGATCACTCAGTGATTACCTGCATGGGCAAAACAGGCTCAACTTGGGAAAATTAATTCATTATCAATGAAAATCAGAGTAGGATAACGAGAAAATAAAAACTAAATCTTAAAACACCTTCCCCAAATGTATCCCTTCTTCCTGGGCTTGACTTTACTTCCTAATTCTCTGTCTTCTCCCTCTGAGCATCACAGGGGGACAGGGAATAGGGTTTGCGGACAGTTCATCACATGTTTTTTCTGCCACTCCTTCCTCCTCAGGGGAAGGACTCCTCACATTTTTTCCCTGCTCCACTGTGGGGTCCCCCCCACAGGAGGCAGTCCTCCGCAAACTTCTCCAATGTGAGTCCTTCCCCCGGGCTACAGTTCTTCATGAACTGCTCCAGCATGGGTTCTTTCCATGGGGTGCAGTCCTTCAGGAACAGACTGGGTCCCCCATGGGGTCACAAGTCCTGCCAGCAAACCTGATCCAGAGTAGACTTCCCACACGCCCACAGCCTCCTTTGGACATCCACCTGTTCCAGTGTGGGGTCATCCATGGGCTGCAGGTGGACATCTGCTCCACCATGAACCTCCATGGGCTGCAGGGAGACAGCCTGCCTCACCATGGTCTTCCCTACAGGCTACAGGGGAATCTCTGCTCTGGCACCTGAAGCACCTCCTTCCCCTCCTTCTTCACTGACCTTTGTGTTTGCAGAGTTGTTTCTCTCACATATTATCACTTCTCTCTTTGGCTGCAGTTGCTGTTGCACAGGTTTTTTCCCTCACTTCCTTAAATATGTTATCCCAGAGGTGTTACCACCATTGTTGATAGGCTTGGCTTTGGACAGTGGCAGGTCCATCTTGGAGCTGGCTGGCATTGGCTCTGTCAGATATAGAGGAAGCTTCTAGCAGCTTCTGAGGGAAGTCACCACTGTAGCTCCCCCCCGCTACAAAAACCTTGCCATGTAAACCCAATGCACGTTTTTATTCAGAACTTAAAATCAAGATGAATAAACAAAGGGGACAAACGGGACTTTTCTAATATCTTTTTTTTTTTTTCTTTTTTTTTTTACAAGACTATTAAGAGTCTAGATACTCTATATATGCAGCAGGCATATTTTAACAGATTTCAGTGACAAATAATCTGGATTATATTTCCGAACACTTTACATTCATACATTTTATAAACAAAAAAAATCATAAACTGTTCTTCAACTAGAAGATCAGTTATCCGAAGTCAAACTTAGCTCAATAGACTATTTCCAGTGCTAACTATTAGTAGAACTTTGGTAGAAAAAAAGCTAGCCTCATAAAGGGTATGCATCAGACAAAAGCATTTGAAGGTTTTCAAATAAATTTTGGTTTATAAATTGCCTGCAAACAGCTAATGGAGTATAGCCAGACTGTCATAATTAGTCATACTCAACATTGTCAGTACAAGAAATTAAAAGATTACACTTTTTCTAATGATCTTTCTGATTTCCATCTGTTTGTTTGTTTGTTCAGAAGATTCATATCTCCTTTGTGTAGCAATAAAGGAAAAAAATGTATCTCTATGATTTTTATTTTTCTGAAGCCAGTACATTTGCAGCACAGGGTCTACTGACCTTAAGTTCATTAAATATGTCTTTCTTCTCTTGTACTGTGCTCCAGGAAATGAGCCAAATGGTCAAACCTCATCATGTGTCCCTGGTTAGCTGCTCTTGTACTTCAAGCTAAGCACATGCTTATCTGCCTCACTGCATCAGAAGCTAAGTGCTTAGCTCTAAGCAACTGCTGACATCCTTTGTATGTAACATAGCACTGAAGCACACAGTATTCTGTTGGGCTGGACCTCACTTCAAACTGTCAAAAAAAAAAAAAAAAAGCAAGAACAATTTGTTAAAATTATTTTTCATTGTCCACAGATACAAACCTGAATTTGTTATACAGTATTTTAGATGCAATATTCTTTCTGATAGAACAGTGAGGGTCAAAACATCTATTTCAAGAAAAATTACAGGCAGTTAAAACAATGTGCCAAGATATTTGGGAAAAGCAAACACAAAGGATAAAAAAGTACAGAAAGTCAACAAAGCAAACATATGTAGTTTTTTAAATTATTGTCTTTCCATCTTGAGAGCACATAGGACGTATTAAAAAATTATTTCACCTGGGTTTATAAATTAAACAATTTGAAAGTTTGTGTGCGTAAGGATCTGGAAATGATACAGGAGAAGGGGTGTAGCAGTGACTTGAGAACAAAGCTACATGAACCTCACTGAGTCTTTCTGCTTCTAGAATACAATATATTTCAATAAAGTATTCAAAGATTCTGTGTTCAACCCTGTTTCATTAAAAATCTTCCTTTTCAATCTGTTCTGAAGATACATAGGGTCACAGAAATCCAAGCCTGCAAGACAGGACTGAAAATGAGCCAAACACATTCATGTCAGGGTACATTGCTGTCATTCTATCCTTTTGTTTTTTCCTTTGAAGTCATATTTGGGACAAATGTAAATAAATGAAGAAAATGTTAAGATAGAAAGGGAAGATCAGATTGGGTTGCAATTGCACAAACAGAAGGTCTTTTACAAGTAGAACCTGAGATTTGAAACAATAAAATTTGATTTTTTTAAAACTGTCTACTGGCCTGACTCAACACCTATTAACTAGTCAGGGGACAAAGAGAGCTTTAAGTGAGAAAAAGGAGTTGTTTTGTTTTTTGTTTTAGTTTTTTTTTCCTTACTCACCTATGCATTTTTATTCAGTAAAGTAACTAACTTATGCCTCTTTTTTTTCTCCTGCATCTTTCAATTAATTAAAGAGGTTGCAAGGCGTTTCTCTACTGATCATGTGCTCCCTTGCAGGTGTGATTTTGAATAGGGGTTGTTGCTGCTGTTACTATTCTGTTTACCCAGGACTAAAATACAACAAAAGGAACACAAATGAGACACATGGGTTTCAGGAGAGCCATATTAAGATCCCTTAAGAGCTATAATTTGAACACTACTGCCTTAGAACATTGTTATCTGAGGCCATAAGTTTTTCTGCATGTTGTTAGAAGGCCAGAGTATGCATTAAAGAGTGTTCTGCTTTGCATTTTCACTACAGTATCCAAATTCTTGAAATAGAAATTCTTGACCTACATATAGAAACAAACAGAAATAAAACCAGTCACAGATATGTAATACTTTTTGAATTTTCAATTAACTAACTTGTTTTATGGCAAGGAAGGACTTAATTGTGAATTTCTAACACTGGTTGGAAGGACTTGTTTCCAACATAGGTGAAAGTAAACTCAACACTCACAAATCCATGGACTCCAATGGGATACAGCCAGGAGCGCTGAGAGGTGGCAAATGTTATTGGAGAACAGGAGAGATGTCTGAGGACTGGAGAAAAGTCAATGTCACTCTAGTCTTCAAAAGGGTAAGAAGGAGGACCAGGAAACTACAGGTCAGTCAACCTCACCTCCATCCCTGGAAAAGTGAAGGAACAGCTCATTCTCAATGTCATCTCTAAGCATCTTGAGGAAAAAAATATGGATTCACCAAGGGGTAATCATGCTTGACCAATCTGACAGCCTTCTATGACTGACTGGGTAGAAGAGAGGAGAGCAGTGGATGTTGGCTGCTTTGAATTCAGCAAGGTTTTTGACACTGCCTCCCATTACATCCTCATAAGTAAGGTCAGGAAGTCTGGGCTGGATGAGTGGACAGTGAGGTGGATTGAGAACTACTTAAATGGCAAGGCTCAGAATATTGTGATCAGTGGTGCCAACTCCAGTTGAAAGCCTGTAGCTAGTGATATCCCCCAGGGGTCACTACTGGGTCCAGTCTTGCTTAACGTATTAATCAGTTACTTGGATGAAGGGACAGAATGTACCCTCAGCAAGTTTAATGATGATACAAAACTGGGAGGAGTGGCTGATACACTGGAAGGCTGTGCTGCCGTTCAGCAAGACTGGGACAGGCTGGAGAGCTGGGCGGAAAGGAACCAAATGAAGTTAAACAAAGGCAAGCGTAGCGTCCTTCACCTAGGGAGGAGTAACACCATGCACCAGTACAGAGTGGTGGTTGACCTGATGGAATGCAGTTCTGTGGAGAAGGACCTGGGAGTCCTGGTGGACAGCAAGCAAACCATGAGCCAACAATGTGCCCTCATGGCCAACAAGGCCAATGGTATCCTGGGGTGCATTACAAAGGGTGTGGCCAGCAGGTTGAGGGAAGTTATCCTCTCTCTCTACTGTACCCTAGTGAGGCGACATCTGGAGTACTGTGTCCAGCTCTGGGCTACCCAGTTCAAGACCAGGAAATACTGGAGGGAGTCCAGCAGAGGGCTACAGAGATGATTAGGGGACTGAAGCATCTGTCTTATGAAGAAAGGCTAAGAGACCTCAGTCTGTTTAGCCTGGAGAAGAGAAGACTGAGAGGGAACTCTGTACCCAGTACCTGGCAACCCTTGTGACATCCCCTGACACAGTAGGGGACAGGGTCTCGAGCAGCAGCCTAACCCCTCCCCATAGGTACAGAGGCATCCCCCTAGGGTAGCTCACTTTATCGTCTTTATCTTTATCTTTATATCTTTATCTTTATCTCTGCTGGAAGCAGCGTTCCACTGCATTGGCTAGCTTGCAGGTCTGCTACCAGGGGAAGTGCTTGTGATTTCTAACAGCATGGTTGTAGGCCCTCACTTGAGGGCTAAAACCAGTGTCTCTTCAGGTAAATCTCCAGAGATGTCTGATGCATCCACCCAGACAGATCTGGGGAGAAAGGAGACATTGGTTCAGGTGGCTGTCTCGACTGAGTGCCCCGAACCTTCTCCTAACGACAAGTACCTCCGCTAGATGGGCACAGGTGGATGATCTTTTGTGCCAGGTGGCTGAGCTGCAAGAAGCAGTTGAAAGGCTGTACAGTATTAGAGGTACTGAGAGGGAGAGAGATAGATTATTTGATAATCATGTCCCACTAGGGGGCAACACTGTGACGGAGGCACCTTGGTGACCCAGAAAAGGAGGGCTCCACTTCAGCCCCCACCCTCCACCATCAGTACCTGTGATAGTTTCACTGGACTAGCCCTTGGCTAGCAGCCAACACAGCCTTTCACCACTTTCCTCCGACGC
>NW_010300099.1:9794-13079 GCF_000700745.2 Antrostomus carolinensis | reverse complement strand
AAAATATGCAAATAAGTGATACCCAGTGCAACTGCTCACCACCTGCCAACCTTGTCCGGCCCGTTCCCAGATAACGATCCCAGAGGAACAACAATCCTGAACCGAAACCGCAATCCTGGAAGAGCGAGAGCCCAAGCGAAAAGCCAGAGAGAACCAAAAAAGGAAGAGACCCTCACTAATATACCGGACATGACGTGATATGATATGGAATAGCCCACTGGCATATCCAAATGCCAGTTTAGCTTATTAATTTAAATATTCCTTGCCCCGTTAGATCTTGTGCTTGTAGACTAACAAAGCATGAAGTCCTTCACTTTCAGCGACAAAAATGCAAACACTGGTATGTTATCAGTGTTTCTCTCATAACAAGTCCCAGGCTGAAAAGTAAAATGCAGCACTATTCTAACTACTGAAAAAGAAAACCAGCTCTTTTTCAGCTAACAACCAGGACACCACCAAAACCAGGTTTGAAGTTCTTGCACCTATAGAACCCCTTAAAACACAGGACCAGTATCTGCAGGAAAGAACTGCACCAGCCCCCTGCAGTGGATATAAAAAAAAAGAAATGCCGGGTACCTGCAATAGGCAACGCCCCATTAAAGGACACCGAGACTCCCCTCTGCCAGCCTGACAGGGAATCTCAAGAGGTCTGCTGTCTCCCAGGAGCCAAGATCCAGCATGTTGCTGTGAGGGTGCCACAGCTTGTCAAGGAAGCAGATTACTATCCTCTGTTGATCTTTCATGTGGGCACCAATGATGCTACAAGGTGAAACATGGACAGAATCAAGGAAGACTATAAAGCCCTGAGAAGGCAAGTGAAAAATATCTGTGCCCAAGTTATTTTCTCCTCCATTTTGCTTGTTGGAGGAAAGAGGGAAGCCAGAGATAAACCCTTAGCATGCATAAACTCCTGGCTACGTGGCTAATGTTGGTGTGAGGGGTTTGGTTTTTATGATAATGGAACTTTCTATACAGATTATAATCTGTTAGGGAGGGATGGGATCCACCTGTCTAGAAAGAGGTGGAGCAATCTTTGGCAGCAAGCTGGCTGATCTAGTAAGGTGGGCTTAAAACTGAATGGCTTTGGGGGTGGGGTCCAAAGTAGCAATGCTCATGCCATTGCAGTAGACTGGGGAATGGGACAGGCCAACTGTAAGAGTAACATATCTTCCTTAGCTGCCTCCCATGACTGGAGCCAGAAGGTCAGTCACTTCAAGGGTATGCATAACTACAGGATATCCTCTTGCACCTCCTTGGGGATACCTGGATCCACTACTTCCTTCTCCTCTCTTTATTTTCTATTTGGTTTGTATATCAATGCACACAGCATGAGGAATAAACAGGAAGAACTAGAGACCTGTGTTGCAGCTGCGGGGCCATGACCTCATTGCAATCATGGATACATAGTGGGACAGCTCGCATGATTGGAATGTTCTCATGGATGGTTATGTCCTCTTTAAAAAAGACAGGCCAGCAAGATGGGGTGGCAGAATTGCCCTTTATGTGAGAGAGCAACTGGAATGTATCCAGCTCTTCCTAGAATGGAGAGTTTATGGGTGAGAATTAAGGGGCAGCCTAACACAGGTGACACTGTTGTAAGTGGGTGTTTACTATAGGCTGCCTGATCAGGATGAGGAGGTTGATGAGGCCTTTGACAGGCAGCTGAGATTAGCCTCAAGATATGTATATGGATTCTAGTGTGTAGGATTGTAATTGGTATGATAGTCAGTTTATTTAATACATGTTTTTGGCTTGTTTTTTTTTTTGAGGGGGAGGTGTTTGCTTTTTCTCTGGTGCTGGAACATGAATACTACATATCCTTTATTTACATAGATATGCATAGATCATAAAGTGCTGATATAAAAATAATTCTGAATAACATAGACTCCAAATGACCAAGTGGAAAGCATGGATAATCTTTACTACACATAACTGGCTATGTCTGCACTCAGTTTACATGAGGGCGAATAATGTAACACTGATAAATCTCAAGAGAATGTCTCGATTAATAATATTTTTTTTAGTATCATGTGCAATTAGCAGGCAGAACTTTCAAGCAAGTAGAATATACAAGTCAGACATATTTTCTTTTGTCTTCCTTCTGCTGAATATTTCCCATTCTCTGGTGGATATTCTATTTATTAGCTAACTTATGCTCTATTCAGTTATTATTACCTATAACTCAATCTGCAAAAATGCTGACAGATGTTTTCTTCAAATATTTGTTTCAATTTTTGATTGATTATCTTTTTTAATTCAAACTGGGATTGCATGAATATTTGATAAAGTTGGGAGAGGAATATTCTCCTCCATAGTCACAATTTGAAAGAGTTTTAGTGAATATTTATAGAAAATTATTTTATAATTGATTAACACAAATATTAACATCATACATCTGCTTTTTTATTGTGGGATCATGTAACAGAACTTTTTGATGTGACTAGTGCATTTGGTTAAAGGAATTCTGGTTTTCGTGCTGACTGATCATTAAAACTGTTTACTAGATGAGCTACAAACAAAGGCTAATAATAATTAAATATAATAAACTACAGTTGTTCTTATGTTTGGAAAGTTTCCCTTGAATTAGTCTACAACAATTTGAAGCTACTGGTTATTGTATAATCCATCATAGATATAGAAACACGACAGCTTCCTTCTTCTTTCTGGTAGTTTTTAATGTATTTGAAGACTGTCACATTGTGTGTCCAGAATCTTTTCTAAACTAAACAACCTAAATTCATGTAATCTTTTCTAGTGCACTTTTGCCTAGATTTCTACTCATGCATGTGTATAAATATACCTACATACATATTTACACATACATTATAAATAACACTAAACAAATAGTATCTATGAAATTAAGGGATAATTTTAACATATTTAAATCCTATAGTATGTTACTAAAATACTGTAGTTGCCATCTTTTAGCTAGAAAAGAGTGATGGGCAATCCTGTAATATTAAAAGGATAGTAATGTTAAATGATTAGTTCAAAATTAATTACCTAGACCCTTTAGAATAAATTAATTAAGCTTATACTAATGTAAACAATGTTTTTTTAAATGATGAGCAGTTCTTGTCATTGTACAAATAAAGAAATGGGGTCTTGAAATGCTTTTCAAATCTCACCGTCACCTTTGCTCCTTTCCGTTAACTGAGCAAGTCAAAAGACAAACAAATTTAATTCAGTTCAATTACTGTCACAGTAATTTATTATGTTTGCTGCCAGAACTCTCACCCACTAGTTGTTTAACATTGTTTATGTCTTTCTTTATTGTAAATATGA
>NW_010300099.1:0-9775 GCF_000700745.2 Antrostomus carolinensis | reverse complement strand
CAGGAATGGTGGAAACACCCCTACTGCAGAATCCTGCTGGCCAAGGCAAAAGTCAAGGGGGAAATCTGAAGCTGCACAGCTGAGTCCATCCTATTACTCATCTGGAAAAGATCATTTCATGGCCTGGTTATGTTGGCAATTGCTCAATGGGTGATAATCTTGCCAAATCCTTTATCTTGAAAAATCTTAATTTGGGGAACAGGGCACTGAATGGAACCTAAGCAATTTCCCATTTCTAGCTCTAAGCTGGGATTTACTAAAGTGTGATAAAGAAACTGTGCTACTTCTTGCGTATCTCTCATGAGGTACCTCTCATACGTCATATTTCATCCTAACATGACTAGCCAAGAGAGCTTAACATGCAAGAACTTCTAATGATCCATTGTCAATCCAATATTCAGTCTAGCATGAGGGAACATGTATTTGATAATCAAATACTATTTAAACAAATCTTCAATACTCACAGTCATATACAATGTGTCTTTCACTAAAAATATTTTATTGGCTTGATAGCTGGTACAATGCAAAATAGAAAGGCTATGTTCTTTGATAAACAAACAGGAGAGAAAAATAGATTCTTTTGCTTATGTCTTTTAAAAGATCCTTTAACAAATTACCTTGCTGCATCTCGTGATAAATAAATCCTCTATCTATTATTTAAATGCACTGTTTTCATTATTATATTTTATCAGTGTGAAATAATATCTGGAGATTTCAGTTCACTCATTTGAAGTAAAATATTTTTGAGAATAGTATCTGACAGATGCACATCTGACTTGTATATTTGTTACACTTGGATGAATTCCCTCCATCTTCCAGAAAAGAATTAAGTTGCAGCTGTTGCAGCTTGAAGACTTGTAAATAAATTGTGCAGTACGAACCACCTAGTGTACCTTCTCCTGCCAAAGGAATGGCTTATTATACTACCACAAATAGATCAAATATCTCTGGAGAGGACATAAGTTTTCCTAAATGCTTGGAAGGCTTTTTTCTCACTCTCTGCTTTACTTCTTCCCACTGCCAGAAATATATTAAAAAAAAACCAAACACCAAAACAACCAACCAACCAACCAAACAAAAAACCAAACCACCAACCAAGCCCCAAAACAACTGGATTATTAAACTCTACACTAGCTCCAGGCTTTTGCAGATTGCACTTCTGTTGTGTTTTTTGGAGTATTGTAACCATGAGGGAATGCAACAGAGAGATATTTCTGTGTGATTTCTGCCTAATGCTCTGGTATTCATTTGAGGTACATGTTTAAGGTGTTCTTTAGGGCCATATTCTTAGTGACTTCCAAGAGCCACAAATTCTAGTAACCAAGCCTTTCTTACATAAGCATTCACTGTAGGGTATATAGGGCATACTTAAAATAAAAATAACAAACAGTGAAAAGAGGCATTTTAAAATTTGTTTTGCTTCTGGGAGTGCATATTTATTTTAAAAGCATTAAAAATAACAACTGGCAAGTAAAAACAACATAGGAAAAGTGAACATAGCACCTTAGGACATAGATATGTATTCTAAAATTTGAAAGTGTAAAGACAACATTCTACCCTAGCTAAGTCAGATCAGTTTCCATTTAAGTCAATAGACAGTGTGAGTGAAGATCTAAGGCAATATTTGCTTCTAAATTTGTCTCTGTCCTACCAAGATCCAGTGAAACACAAGAGCTATTCACATCAAGAGGATCAAAACAACCACCTCAGGATCTAGAATTAGTCATCTCTATTCCCCATCACAAGCTACTTTTCCTTAGGGTTACCCTAATACGTGATATATAATACATAGCTCACAGAGCTAACAATGACCTACATAATCAATCATTATAATTTCCATTTTTGTTATCTTGCTTACACAAGGAAGAAAGAAGGTTTTGCTTTCTCCTGTCTTAATATGAAGATCACTGAAATCCATAAAAGTCTCTGGCTGACTTCATCTGGAGCTGAACTGGCTCTGAATGAGCAATATTTGATATCAGAATAGCTTAATGCTGCACTTAGAGACACAACTGTGGCTCACTGATCCTGGTGTTGCTTCTGTGCCAGCATCATTCCCAATTTTGCCGTTTTGCCAACCATCCCCAATACAGAAGACGTAGAAAGCCAGAGGCAGGGTGTGGGAATGCTTCCCAAGGAGTCCCTTCAATGAATAAGTTGCAGAAGCACCATTGGGCTGGAAATGTCCCCTTGAAGCAGAGTAGCTCCAGAGAGCTCAGCAGACTGGAGGAAGTAGGAAGTGGATGGGTGGACAGAAGAAGGAACAGGGAAAAAAAACTGTGAAAAGATCTAACTGCTTCTGTTGCCTTCATGGGCATGAGATATATCGGATGGTGTGCTTTTTGTGGTGTGTGTATGTGAGATGTTTAACTCCCACTATGAACAAAACAGATAAAGTTTTTTAATTTTCCCTTTAGTTTTTCAGTTAAAACCATGACATTTACATGAACCTCAGTTTATGTACAGATACTTTATTTGTTTATTAGTCGTACTGTGGGCTTGTGGTATGGAATCCCCCGTTCCAGGAAGTTTTTATCTGATTCTAAATTTTCTGGTATTTATTTCTCTATGCTTGTGTTCAAATTTTCAGTCTTGAAGAATTAGTATTCATAGATGTTGACTCCATTCAAATTTTCAGAAAAATAAGGTTTATACCCATGAACAAGATTAGATTAAAAAAACATAACCTCTGTTCAAAAAAGGGAAAAATATTCCACATACTTTGGAAAAAATACTCGAAAAATTATTAGTAATTTATTTTATTCTGAATAATCCACCTGACTGATGTAATTACATTCTGTTCAAGAAAACTACAGATTGCATTTGTTCAGTAGAGACTTTCTGAGTTTCAGAGGAAAATCAAGGAATTATTTTTTGCACTCTACATGTTCCAGATGACAGATGCAGTAGCTGAATGGGAGTTTTCTCGAAACTGCTATTTTTGTTGCTTTGGTCTATAGGGTATCAGATAGTAAAATTAAAACTTTGGATCTGTATTTTTAAACATTCCCTTGTGGTCCATCAGTGCTAAGACTGTGATGCAGAGGTAATAAAAAAAGAAAGGTATATGGAGAAAAGAGATACATGGAACTAAAGGCTTCAGAGAGAGGTGGGGCGTGATTCAGTGGGAGCTGAAGATAATGTGTGAGACAAAACTTGAAATGATAAAAAGGATTTTAGTTCTAATATGAAACTTTAGTAAGGAAGCTAGGCTTGAAACAAGGATAGGAGGTAGAAAAAAGATTAATTCAGGGTCAGATGAAAGAGAAGTAAAATAGTTAGTATACCCTGTTCTTCAGGACATAAAATACAGCTCTGGCCTAGTGAGGTTCATTGTTCCTCTACAGTCAGTGTATTGGCTAATAATGTGTGTCTATTCTAACTTCTATATGCAGAAGAAGAAAACCCACTAGTGATATCAATTAGTTCATTAGCTCAGATGCCACAGCTATGTATTATGGGTCTAGACTTAACTCTTTTATGTGATCCATGCAGTCATTAGCATTAATGCACTGTGTGCCATGCATCTAAACTCCTGAGTTTTACAGTTTGTTCTTTCAAAGGTTAGAAAATCACAGACAAATAAACAATGTTAAAAGTGTTCAGTTATTAAATAGCCATAATCTTTCATGGCATGCCAGCATTAGTGGTTCCTTATTTAGCTCCCTTGTATATGTTTAATGACAAAGAATATAAATACAGTGGTTTTTTTTTTTCCTCCTTAGACAGCAATGGAGCAAATGAAGAAGATTATTATCTCTAAGAACCCTCTGCTGTATAATCTCGATGCTACACTGGTAGCCTGGCAAACAGGACTCTAACAGCCATGGATTTCTTATGAAATGCTGGGCAGAACTCTCAAGACAGATTTTTCCTTTCCCTCCTTCCTCTCACTATACACGCACACACATATTCACATGCCAGAACTATTTCCCTGTTCTCTCACAGTTACATGAGCCAGGCAGGCAGAGGCAAGCAGAATTTCTCAGGGAATTAAGGCAATGAATCCAGAGTAGTGAAACTAAGGAGGCAGTGCCTTAAAACCTCTGTACTTAAAGTGTCTGCCTATACCTTGATGTAAATATTCAGCATCCAAAAATAAATTTGAAATAAATTATAGCTGTGATCGGAATTTGAATGATGGCTTAGAGTGATGTCATTCTATAAGCAGAATATGAAAATAATAAAAAACACCTCACGTGCTTTTTAATAATTGTGACATTCTCAAAAATAGTAGTGGAGAACAATATAAAAGAGTTTGTTATCTCAGAAGACTTTCAGAGAAATCTATATTTCAATCAGGGTCCTTAGAGGGAAAAACATATCAAAGTTAGTATGTGATTATAAAACCTTAAAAGTTTAACATTCCTTAAAATAATTCCTAATATCTAAAGTGAGGAAAGTTTTCATTACCTGTCCTTGAGAACCTCAGGAAGGTAGATTGGATCAGGTCTTCAGCTCTGCTATATAGCTGCTGAAGATCCGGTTGAAAAGGAAACAAGCAGTAGATATTTATGTTCTATGTTTATATTTACTGTCCTAAAATGTTCTACCATAACGTTACTTCAGAATTTTCTAAAAAAACCCTTACAGAAAACCCAAAGTACTTCTGATAGTACATAAATTTTAACCTAGGACAAATAAAGCAAGATCATCAATGATTCTCTTGGGAAACTCTTTTGAGACTTTACAGTGCATCCATTCTTCCCCCTTCCTTGAACTATATCCATAATTTTTAAAAAGGAAAATACACTCCAAAATAATTGCTTCACACATTTCAGGATTTCTGTCACCTGTAGAGGATTTTAACTATCAAGGCTGAATTAGAGATAAGTTTCCTATAATAAAATGAACCAAGTTTTCTCATGTTGTTATGTGACTAGTTCTACTGACTTCAGCATCTCACATATGATGTATATTATGTAGTTGTTTAACCAGAACTGAGCTGAAATGTGCTTGAATGTCTTGATTCACATTTTAGATTTGGGATTTGACATGATGACAATGATTCGGATTAACTTGCACTTTTTAAGAAGAAGATGGGGAGAGAATGGCTTTGATAAAAGCTCCAGTTGGCAAGGAGTCCAGTGGCAGCAACGGTAAATTCTGCAGCTGAATGCTAGATTGAGGCAGACAGGGGGGCTCCTAGAGCCAGGGAAACCTGAGGAAGAGCAGAGAGACCCACCAGGAGCTGGCAGATTTTGTGTGCGAGGCTGATGTGGCTTGGGTGTTGCCAGCAGCAACTGCAGGAGGTTTAAAGGCCATAGGGGTTGACTGGGAGCACTATGAACAGGGCAGGCAAACAGGGTGTGGTGCAGCAGAAGGGGCGTGGTGCAGCAGTTTGGTGGCAGTTCACACAGAAGGGTGTGCAGGGAAGGTGCTGCAAGCTGCTCATAGGTCTACAGCCCAGGGAATTGCTCTAGGTCTCTGCCAAAACGGTGGCCACTTGCCTCAGAGCCAAAACCAGAGATCCAGCAGCAAAAGCCCCCGAGCAGGCTGATGCATCCACCCAAACAGAACTGATAAGGAAGGAGATGTCAGTACAGGTGGTAGGCTGTAGCGAGTGCCCAGGTCAGTGATATGTTACATCAGTGGCCAAACTGCAGGAAACATTGAAATGCTGCATAGTATTAGAGGAGCCGAGACAGAGATAGGTGGTTTCACAAGCATTCTCCTGCAGCAAGCACCACTCCTGCAGCGAACACCACTGAGCATGAGGCACTTTGGACCCTGCTGACTCACAAAAGCAGGGCTCCACTTCAGTGTCCACCCTCTATTAGAACTGTAAACAGCTATGAAGCTTTAAATGGCCATAGATAACTATGAGCAAGCTATGCATGGGGAAACTGTTCCAGCACCCCACAGTGGACACCATAAAAATAAATTACAAGTGCTTGTAGTAGGTCACTCTCTGTTAAAGGGCACTGAGACACCCATCTGCTGACCTGACAGGGAGTCACAAGAAGTATGCTGCCTGCTGGGAGTCAAGATCTGAGATATTGCTGAGAGGGTGCCACAACTTTTCAAGAGCTCGGATTACTATCCACTGTTGTTTTTCATGTGGGCATGGACAACACTACAAGCCGGAACCTGGGCAAAATCAAGGAAGACTATAAAACACTGGGGGTGCAAGTGAAAGATATTGGTGCCCAAGTCATCTTTTCCTCCATTTTAGGAGTTGGAGGAAAAGGGGCAACTAGAAACAGATGCATAATGAATATCAACTCCTGGCTAGGTGTCTGGTGCTGTTGCAAAGGTTTTAGCTTTTAAGGCTAGGACATTCTTTGAGGACTATAACCACTTAGGCAGGAATGGAGTCTACCTGTCAAAAAGTCAAGGAAATCTTTGGCAGCAGGCTGACCTACTTGGTGAGGTGGGCTTTAAACCCACTTGGGGGGGCGGGGCCCAAATGGCAATGCTTGTGCCATCATATCCAACTGGGGAATAAGACAGATCAACCAGAGCAGCGATAAATGTTCCTTAGATGCTTCCCATTGTGAGAACCGGAAGGCCAACCACCTCAAGAGTGTGTATGGCTATAGTAGGTCCTCCTGCACGCTTCCAGGGAAACCGACATGCTTGAATAAACTAAAGCTGCTAGGGGAGGGGAACTTTAATCCATCCCACTCCTGCCAGTTTGGTGCCAGTGCCAGCAACAGGTGCCTAAAGCCTGAAGAAGGATCATAGGTCAGCAGGAGAGCACCAGAGGACTGGCACAATGGAATTCCAGCTGCCCCCTCCCTGGAAACGTTTAAGGCCAGGTTGGATGATGCTTTGAGCAACCTGGTCTAGTGGAAGGTGTCCCTGCTTATGGCAGGGGGTTGGAACTAGATGATCTTTAAGGTTCCTTCCAACTCATACCATTCTATGATTCTCTGAAACAGCAGTGTATCTTGTATCTGAAAATTACTATTCTAAGACCTTCTTTGGCATAAATCTGCAAAAAATCAAGATAAGGATTAGAAAAGCTGTATGGAAGATTGATATACAGTCTTAGAATTACTTCAAGTCTCTGTAGTCCAGATATCATAATTTTATTCCACATTTAGTAAATATTTAGTTATCCCAGCAGAAGTTCTAGTGTGAAGGCTAAAGAAGTTAAAGTCAATTCTAACTCAATGTATTTTCTTTGTGGATGTGTGGGCTCCCCAAGAGAAATGGTTTTGCAGATTCAGTGTGTCATATGATATCTCACCTGAGATTCACATTTTGTTACAAAATTGGTCAAAGAAGCATTACACTTACAGTATCTTCCTCTCGTGTCATCCCCCAAACATGCTTTGATGTATCAGAAAATGTCAGCTAATAAGATTCACTATAAGATCTACTATGTAAATCTGCACTTATCAATGAATGAAGGCAAAGTAATTCATGCACATTTGAAGAATTCCTTTTGCTATGCTGTTTTAGGAGAATCATGCTACTGCTAACTGGGGAAGATAGTGATGGTCAGGGCCATATGTTTTGCCATTTTTTTGCTTAAATAGTTATTCAATATCATGATCTCATAGATGTGGGAATAAGTAATAACTGTCTGTTTGATTGAAGAACCATCTTCTGGCCACCTGAAATAACTATCTTAAATATACTTGATTTTGTGACAGTCGTTTATTCATATGAATGGCTATATGTGCAGCTTTAGGACTTCAGTAAATAACATTTTCATTGCAATAAAGTAAGAGAGTGGCTCCATATGTTGACTCCTCGAACGTCATAGCTGTTTAGACAACTACCTCTTAACAGATCACAGAATCACAGAGTAATTCAGGGCTGAAGAGACCTCAGGAAGTCTTTATTTCCACTCCCCACCCAAAGCAGGGTCAGCTCTGAGCTCAGGCCTCAGGTTGTTCAGGCTTTAGCCAGTAAGCCTCAAATAGCTCCAAGGATGGAGGCTATAAAGCCTCACTGGGAAGCCTGCTCCACTATTTGACTGTCCTCATAGTGAAAAAGTTCTTATATTCATTTTGAGCCTTTCATGTTTCAATTTATGTCTGTTTTCTCTCATTCTATGAGATCTGTGTGCCACTGAAGTGAAGAGCCTTCTTCCATCTTCTTGGTATACTCCCTGTAGGTAACTGTGACAGGCAAGTGCTCTAGCTCCCAACCTTCTCAGTAGACTTATGCTGAACTCTCTCTGGGTTAGTGATGTCTGTCTTCTACTCAATGCGCTCAAACTGAATGCAGTATCAATACATAATCTAATAAGTGCTGAGTAAAGGAGAGTAGTCACTTCCCTTGAGTGACAGGCTGTGCTTAGCTCTCTCAAGTTATCTCTCACTTGATCCTAATGCACTTTGCTCATTTTCCTCCTTCAACCTTTTCACTAAGCACAGAGACCTGGGACAACTTAGTGATGAGGACTGCCAAAAAAGGCATTGGGTAGCTCAGCCCTATCAATGTGCTGTCACTAAATCATCCACTCTATTCAACAACTGACCAATATTTTCCTTGTTCAACCTTTTATGACTAATGCAGCAGTAGAAACTCTTCTTGATGTCCCTTGCAAGTCTCAGCTTGAGTTCAGTTTTGGCTTTCTGGACACCATCCCTACATGGTGATGCATCAGCCTCCTGATACATCTACTTTTCTCTCTGGGTATTGGGTGGGATTGCTGTTGTGCTTGAAAGGTGCTGTCCTCAAAGACCTGCCAGCTTTTCCTGAGTTCCTTTACCATTTCCCTTTTACCTTCCATTTACCTTTTCCTTGAATAAACTGAACTCAGATATCCTAAAGTTCAGGGTCTGTGCTCTGCTACTTGCCTCCCTCACTCCCACAGGATCTTGAACTCTACTACAGCCAAGGCTTCCTCTAAATGTCTCATTCCAAATCAGTTGCTCCTTTTAAGCGAATAGAGGATACAATTGTGCACCATCACCTGTTTGACTAGTTGCCCTCAACACCCTTCAGACATCTTGACTGCTTGAATCCCATCGTGTTGCCCTTCTAGCAGATGGCAAAGAGATAGGAGCCACCTACAAGAACTGGGGTCTGTGATGCAGATATTTCTTCAGCTGTTTAAAGAAGGCTTCATCCACTTCCTTATGCTAATCAGGTGGTCTGTAACAAGCTGTCACCATGATATCCCCTTTACTAGCCTCTCCTTTGATCCTGACCCACAGGCTCTCAGCCAATCTGTTGTCCAATCCACAAGAGATCTTCATACATCTAAGCTGCTACTTCACATAAAGGGCATGCTCACCTCCTCACCTTCCTTGCCAATCATTCTTTGTTCTCATCCGTCATATCACCTGAGCCATGTGAGCTGTCCTGCTAGCTCTCAGTTATTCTGGTAATTTCATAGATCTGTGACCTCATGAGGAGTTCTAGTTCCTCCTGCATATTTCCCCATGTTTCTCAGGCTGCAAGCATTTATGTACAGGTGTTAGAGGTGAGCCTCCTTTCAGACTTTTTGATCATTCCGAGCCTACTATACTGCCAGTGGACTTGCCCATTCATGAGTTACTAATGTCATAGAATCATAGAATCATACAATGGTTAGGGTTGGAAGAGACCTTAAAGATCATCTGGTTCCAACCCCCCTGTCATGAGCAGGGACACTTTCCACTAGATCAGGTTGCTCAAAGCCTCATCAACCTGGTCTTGAACACTTCCAGGGAGGGGGCATCCACAACTTCCTTGGGCAACCTGTTCCAGTGTCTGACCACCCTCACAGTAAAGAATTTCTTCCTAATATCTAATCTAAACCTACCATCTTTCAGTTCAGAGCCAATTCCCCTTGTTCTGTCATTAAACTGCCCTTGTAAAAAGTCCCTCC
>NW_010300098.1:92161-138549 GCF_000700745.2 Antrostomus carolinensis | reverse complement strand
CCTACCCCCTCCACCCCCCTTTCTCTCTTTCTTATATTCTCGGGCTCTTTTTAGCCCCTTTTTATGCCAACCTTTACTGAAATGAGATATAACAGAACCACACCAGTTTCACCCTTAGGAGATAGCTGCAGATACTACTTGACTGATGGCTACTTTATTTTCCTTCTGAATTTGTTTTTACTCCTGTCACCTTCTCTTCTTTCCCTGAAACCACTGCTATGTTCAAGTAAGAAAAGGGAGACAGTGAGTAGGTCCCATTAAATATTCACATTGTGCTCCTCTGTAGCAGTAAAAACTAAAGTATCTCTCATTCTGAAGTATAAACTACCTGGGGCAGAGAGTGCTATGGTTTCAAGGGAAGTCTGAGTAAAACAATACACAGGACCTTCAAGAACAGAGGTAATTAAAGCTTCTCCCAGATACAGAATATCAGAATGGAATTTCTAAACCCTCAGAGCAGAGCAATAACCTTTCGTCTCATTACCTTATAAACTGCTCCACATAAAAAAAACACAAGACAAAACAACGATAGCAAAGCTTCTTCAACAAATATTTAAACCTGTTTAAACTTGCAAGCAAAAATTATTGAAATATTAATTCTATACACAGAATAAAGTTATATTCTAAATGGCAATAGCCTATCTTCTGACATAAGGAATATCACCTTACATTGTGTCAAAATGTATTTGTATTACAGTTCTAGTCTGTATTCCTCACGTTGCTTCTAGACAACAGGTAAGATACAAATACACTAGTTTGGACATCAATATAGCATAGCCTAGGTTAATTAGCCCTTACAGAGCTGCACAGTAATAGTTCTTTATTTCTCAAAGAACCTTGTCTGCCTTGGAGGTTTTTACATGGCAGGGTATTTCACCATGCAGGTCTACCTCAACACACAGAGGGTAATTTCAAAATTTCTATACTTATTACACAGCAAGCTTCTGAGAGTTCCATAATGATCTAAATAATATTCGTTTTTTACCTCATAGAAATGGCCAGACTTTGCAAACTATTTTTGAATCCTCTGTATTATAAGTTCAATTCATGTGTAAAAAGAGACTCCAAACCACAGCTTAGGTGTTAGGAATTCCTTTGTGAATGTGAACACAGGCAAGCTGCAGAATGTCTTTGACTCTTTTTTGTAAGAGGAGTTCTGTGTTCCAAATATTGATCTTCTGAATGCAATACTAAGTTTTGGGCTCTCTTCCATAAACTGATGAATTAGTGCAAGGCACCTGTGTACTATAAACTCCACTCTTCCTTCCTCATTCACTTTTACGTTTAGCCTACTAATTTCTTAAAATGTAAAAAATATACCAAAATGAAAACATAAAGTTGGAATGCCACACTCTCTAAGCTTATCTGATAGCAACTACAAGTCTAGAAGCACATTGGGAGACCAGATGAATATTGTTGTATTTTCTCTGATTTAGTGGAAATAACACTGGGAATGCACAAAAACCCATCTTTTTAAATCAGAACACTTTAGAAATGACAAGTAAAGCTTTCCTCTGACATGAGAATTTGTGTCAGTTTGAATGCAGGATTCAAACACCTAACCATTGAGAAGACTAGCACTAAAACATAATCTGTAAAAGTAAAGTGTTAACAGAGTACAACTACCTAACTTTATACAGTGGAAACCTTTGTTTCTTCTGTAGTAACATCTGACTAAGGTCAAGGAAGAGTCACTCCAGGACCAAGAATGCAAAGATGCTAGTTTGTGATTACTCCTAGATTAGTATTTGGGACTAAAACATTAGGTGGAATACAGACAGAAAACTGAAGTTGTCAAAAATGAAAGTCCCTTATGCTAGATGTTTACTGACTAAAGTGATTCTCAGAGTCTTTAAAGATCTGCCCACCTCAAAGGATGTTGTAGGAGTCCATTAAAGTCTAATGACAGCTAATTGCCATGCCAGGTGCAGATCTATCAAAAGTCTGTGAATAGGAGTGGTCAAGAATTATTCAACAAAACTTTTTTTTATTAGAAAATTCATTGCAGTCCACCTTTTCCTTCAAATGTGCTTTAACCCGGCCTGCCACCGTCTCCCACCTCTCATACAGTGACACAGGCTCTTACTGGAGAGGATCCAGCCTTTATCTGTTTTACTGTCATGTGTGACTCCCAGCACTCCAATCTTATAGAGCAGCCATCTGTCACTGGTCCCTTACAGATAGCTCAGGTAGGGGCCAAGGCACCAAAAACCTCAGCTTAAAAACAACTCCCAAGAGAAGGGGAGGATGGGTCAAACATTGCTGAGTCTTGTTCTAGGTTTTTTCACAGCAGCTGTCTCTGAGGTCAGCAGCTGTCCCCAAGATCACCCATTGCACTCTCTTTGAGGTGGCTTGGGATGGACAGCCAAACCCCTAGCAATGGGCTGGGGAGAAAGGTGTGTGCAGGGCCTGGATACATGTCCAGCTGGAGTGCAGGAGACACAGTTTTAAGTAGAACACAGGCTTAAATCTAGATTTTCTTAGACAAGTTCCCTAATCACTAGGCTTTTGGTGATTGTGGGATTATTCTACTTATTTATCAAAAGCTTTATGAAAGTCTGCAACACTATGCTAAAATAACGAGTCCAAAGGAGGGCCATGAGGATGATCTAAGGGCTGGAGCACCTCTCCTATGAGGACAGGCTGAGAGAGTTGGGGCTGTTCAGCCTGGAAAAGAGAAGGCTCCGGGGAGATCTTATAACGGCCTTCCAATACCTGAAGGGGCTACAAGAAACCTGGGGAAGGACTTTTCATAAGGGCAGTTAATGACAGAACAAGGGGTAATGGGTTTAAGATGAAAGAGGGTAGGTTTAGATTAGATATTAGGAAGAAGTTCTTCACTGTGAGGGTGGTCAGACACTGGAACGGGTTGCCCAGAGAAGTTGTGGATGCCCCCTCCCTGGAAGTGTTTAAGGCCAGACTGGATGAGGCTTTGAGCAATCTGGTCTAGTGGAAGGCATCCCTGCTCATGGCAGGGAGGTTGGAACTAGATGATTTTTAAAGGTCCTTCCAACCCAAACCATTCTATGAAATAAAGGTCTGTTGTATGAGATATGACTCTGTAATGAAAAAGTAAATACTGTCTGCTACTCAGCCTTAACTGAACCCTGAGAAAGATAACACACAAGATGTGCTGGGTTACTCGTTATCAATTCAGGAGTTATCATCTGAAGGAGTAAAGACCAAGGAGCACCTTCAGGCTATAGAGGAGCTATAACCAGTCTGTAATTCTTCAAAAGCAAACCTGGAAAGATTAGTGCAGTAAGTCCAGAAGCTCATTGGGTAAACAGCCTTATCAGAAAGAGAAATTGTATAAGCTTAGCTAGAAAATGTATTGGTTTTGATCTGAGAATGGAACAATGTGAGAATACAACCTGCACCTTTGTTTTCAAGATGTGTATGAAGTTCAACAAGTATGAAGCACTTGCTGAAAGAAGTCTTGTCGAAAGAAGCCACTCTTGTGTTCATCTCTAAAATGTACTGACACTCTAGTGCTCTGATGTGGAAAAAAGAGCAAATTTTCTGATAAGCCACTGCTGAAAACAGATACACTTTACAGAGCACGGCTCTCAGAGTGCAACTGGTATTTCCTGAGAACTGGGAAAAGAGTCTATCAACATTCCACAGTCCCTTTCTGTTTCTAAAAAAGAGATCTAATACAGTCAGCAATACATGAGGCAGGACTTGGTGGCTATCTTCCAAGAAGCATTTGATGCTCTGGGCTAAGTCCAGTTTCAAGAAGCAAGTACTGGAAGTAGTATTAGAGGACTGTGGACTCTATGTGGAAGTGTTAAGTGTGCAAAAAATATGGTGAGCTTATAGCAGAGAATGAGTCAGGTCTGTTCATTTTAATAACAGGATAGTCACAATCAATTGCTACTTTTATTTCTGGGAAGACAATTTGGCAAGGAATGTGATCAGGAAATTGAAAGCATGCTATCTTCAAACACTGAGGTGCAGTACACTTCAAGACAATTGAGACAATGGACTGCCAAATAACAGGAGAGCAGAGCCAGCACAGAAGAAACAAAAAGACTGATGGAAAAAGGTGAAACAAGTGGGGATGATGTTACCTGGCAATGCTTAACCATTGCAACTCTCTTTTCCCTGCTCCTTCTGAGCATGGAAACTTAGAGCAAAGGTTGATGAGATGGAGGACTAAATTATTCTTGTCATACAGACTGTCTCGTACATATTTACTTCCGTTCAGCACAAAAAATAATGAACAGCAGAAGCAGCTGAGGAAACGCTTGTAAACAGATTACTCTGCTACAGAAGAGCTAGTTATCTGTGTCTAGAACTTACAAGTGAGCAGGCTTCAGCACAATTAAAAACCACTGCAAAAGCAATTTCAAAAGGCAAGACTCCATACTGCCACATGGACCATTGACCACAGAAGATCTCTATTGACCATCAGAGCTCAGATCAGTTCTGAAAAATGCTCCAGACAGTCATATAAAAGCTGCAGATATACAACATGTTCATATCAACAGGCAAACAGCCCATGACCTAAATGGTAAATACTTGTTGTCTCAGGTATCATTGTCTTGTCCAAGATAAGAGAGTCAGGAACTATGTGAAAAACAGGCTGGACATTATGCAAGGCTGGAATGCCACAAAATCAGAAGAAAGTTTTTTACCAAAAGCATAAACAAAAAGTGACATTCTGGTCTGATTACTACCATGTTTGAAGGGTGTGAATCCCAGCAGACTTCAAAGGAGTTATGACAGAGATTGCAGCTCAGGTTTGGATATCTTTTTAACTGCTTCATTAGTGATTAATTGGCAAAGCGACTGTTTCACATCCAGTGAAATTTCTTGTGAATTTCCAGTGAATTTCACATTCACATTCTTGCTTGGAAACAAGGGAAACTGAAAACTTCCATGTCTGGGTTACCAGACCTTACTTCCTATGATGTCAGTTATGTATTGAAGTCTTTAAACCCCTTTAAAAATCTGGAGCTTTTCCCCTGAAGTAACTGTGGTGCCACTGAAGTCAGAAATGTAAAAGATGTAACAAGAGCAAAAATATCTAGAAGAACAAAGTAGAAAAATACAACTGGAGGGGCTTCAGGACATCTCCACACTGCTGGTAGATGTGACACAAAACTCAGGGATGATCTGAAACCACCTAGAGCCACAACTGGAGACAAAAGAACCCAAAAAACTAAACTGAGAACAGAAGCATGATCCTGATTAATGAAGATTAAAGCAACTCGGTACAAAGTAGTGTCAATAAAATGTCCCTAGATCTTGCTTCCAACTTCGGGTCTATGTCCTTAGTGAGATGACAAGCATGTTAGACTCCTGAAAGGACATAGAAAATCTGAGACTCAATGCCAATTTTTTTTCTACTTTTGTATATGCTATAAGAAAGTTTTCACTGCAAAAAGTAGAGTGGAAAGCCTACTTTGTAAAATCTTGGTATTGAAAATTTTGCCATCTTTTAATATCTTTTAAATAAATAGTCTTAAATACAGCTAATCATTATTGTTCTTTTGAAAACATAAAGTCCTTTGGAGGAGCAGTGGAGATACTGAATTCAGTATTGTGGAAAAGCACAATACAGGCAGTAGATGGTTGTTATTGTATTTCAGACATTCTTTAGCACTCTTTTGAACCTTTTATAATATTTCTGGGTTTATTGCTTTTGTTTCCTCTTTAATACATTGACATTTACAGATTATTTTTTCTCAGTGCAAAAGGAAAGTTGTGATTGTTGCCTGAGTTACCAAGTATTTGTTCATTAAATTGTTTTCTACTTTAAAGATGTGTATGTAGCAAATTAACGGATACATTCCTATTCTGCTGACTTACTGACCAAACACAATAACAAAAATATTGTCAGAACTCTTTTTCCCTCAAAATGGGAAACATTTGTAGTGTTATTGCCATTATCCAGTACTATGAAGGAAGAAAGTCTGTTCCCTTATTGTAGAAGTGCTTAGTCTCTTGAATATTGTGGAAGCAGCAACTTAGTAATAAGTGCTGTTCTGCATTTTAGGGCTGTGCTAAAATAACTTGGAACTGTAAGCACAGTATTATGTAAGTATCCCTACTGGTTCCATGTCTGGAAAGCTGCCTTTTCTTTTTTTTTTTTTCACCTAAGGGAGCCATCAGTTTATCTCAGGAATACCTCAGCAGCTGGCATGCGTGTGCATGACTGGGTAGTGAAAGTCGACTGTCTTTACAATGCAAAGGATGGTCCATTTTGGGTAGATGCCAGCAAAAGTACAGAATCTTAAGGCATCCTCTGACATGCATAGTGCAATTCACATGTTTCTCAAATAGAGTTTCAGGCAGAATATGGTATGTTTCACTGGTAGTAAAAAATCTGCATATAAAAATGTCTCAAAAAAAGGTTTTTTGGTAAAAAACTGAATTGTTCATGTAAAATAAAAAAATTAATTTCAGAATCTGAAATCAGAATTTCATAAACTTTTCACCAAGTTATAAATCAAATGCCTCTTAACCCTACTCTCTTCTGTGGGTGGGACAGTCTGCCTGTATTGTACATCCTTCTTTTGTGAATGTGAATGTGAATCATTCTTTTAATCTCTGTTTAAGTCAAGGCTATTAAAATAGAAATGTTTTTCTCAGTTGCTGAATGCACTATGCTCAATTTATTGTTTCAGTCTGGTTTTGTTTTCTTTCATTCTAGGTCTTTCCATTTATAAATAATAAAAATATTTTCCTAAATGAAAACTGTTAAACATACATGATTTTACAAAATGGAGTTTGAGATGTGGGGGGTCTTTGTGTAAATAAAGAATGAGATTCCTTTTTGACAGATTTTTTTCAATGGTTGAATCTCCTTTGGTTTTAAATTTTAGGAAAAAAACCTTCTACTTCTGAGGTAAAAGTTCTTTTCATGACCCATTATGAGTGTCTTTGAGCAAATTTATGTTTTGTGACAGATTATGAGCTGGTTCATGACTGATTAGAAAAGTAAGGAGCTATCAGTAGGCTGTCTTGAATAAGATAAGACTTGATTTTTTATTTTTTTTTTAGCTCATGTTGGCCAATGCTCAGAGAGGAATTAATGTTAATACTGAAGTGGATGCATGGAAAAACCATTTTGTACAACCCACTTTCTACTGACCCCAGTTCTTTTCCCTTGAAAATAGAAAATGTGCCTGAACTAAGGTTGCCAGCCTTTCCATATCCTTAAGCCTGGCAGAAAAATGCTGTCAGTAGTGGATGCATCACCCTCTTCTTTTTCCACTGAAGGTGAAATTAATCCCATTCAAAAATGTTGTCTAACAGCGGCAAGATATGGCTGCTGCTATTGCTGCTTTATTGACTGTTAAGACACCTTTGAGTATGGTTGAGAGAGTGGGGAAAAAATAGAAACATTATTGTGTAATCAATTTAGTGTGTTGCAAGGTGATAATAGAATTGTAACTTACAGTAGCATTTTGTTCTCACAAATCATAAGTGTTTCTTAAAGGAACAAACAGCCCATAGACACTTTCATGATTTGAAATACTACTTTTAAATTCCTTGGTGCTTCATTTTAAGCATGTGTACTTCACTGTTAGCTTTGAGTGACTGCCAGATCTAACTATGTTGATTGCTTGTCCTCAATATATACTCCTTCCTGGGGCTAACATCCTTCCTGATACGCCCTGTCAACTTTTGGGTTAGATCGACTTGGGATATGGATCTCCTGTTGTTTTATCTCTACCTATCAGATAATTAATTAACCTCTCTGGTAAGCATTGTATTCTTCTCAGTCTTTGATGGATCTTACAGTTTATCAGAATTGCAATTCATTAATATTGCAGATCCTTTAGTTAAAACTGTGTCCTCAGGGCTCCAAAGTTTTTCTTGCACAATGTATGCAGAAAAAGAAATATGATCCTGTTTTTCAAATCAGCAAATAGTGAATCAATGTTCTTGTCCTTTCTTGCATGCTTACTCCCTAATTTCCTTTTCTCTTTACTGCAGCTATTGATGCTTGTAACTTTGTTACGCTTGCCTATTTTGCTCCTACTGTTCTGTTTAGTTTGATTGTCCAGTAGAAAATGTTCTCAGAACACTGGCTATTTTTATATAATTTTGTTAACTTTTCATTAGAGTTTTGTATCCTCTACTTAGGAGTTGAAAGTAGTCTTTTGGATCAAAGCTTGTTGCAGGCTGGAATTTAGGTATGTGTAGTGAGATGACTGAGGTAACAATTTCGACAAATTTTCCAGCAGAGATTAATGACTTGTAAAGCACTAACTTTGCCACTGCAGTTTAATGGTTTGAAATCAGCATGGGGATGATTCTTAGCCTTGCAAGCCTGTTCTGCCAGGATGTTTCTCACCTGAATTTCTGTTTACATAGTGATAGGAATAGACACAAATGTCAGATGCTGTTCTCTGGGAGACCAGAGTAGAGTGTCTACTAATTTGGAAAAATAAGTCCCTGACTGCTATTCACTTGAAAGAAGGCTAAAGTTTTATTGATGTAAAAAAGACAGTACTTTTTCATATTTGTAACTTATGTTTATTTTTACAGCTTTTAACAAGAAAGTTGTCATCTGATGACAAAACCTCATCTGCTGGAATATTCTAGTTCAATTGAAACTAGAAATACCACCAAGTAGTACCAGTGACCTTCTGCCTGGGCTGAACTGGGTGATCAAATGAGTCTCAGTGGTTCTCGGTGGGGCTAGCATTTCCACTGAAGCAAAATCAGATGGTACACGCTTACCTCTGAGCACTGTTTCAAGACTCAGTGATTCCAACTCATATCCTGCTTTCTCTAGTCATACATGTAAGTTTTTTCAAGAAAAGTAGGAAGTCTTTTCTTGTGCTACAGTAATGGCAGCAGAAGCTTTGCTAAAAGCTTGAAAAACTTATCTCTTCTCAATGTGTGTGTTTTAACTGATGTCAAACCCTTAATTCACACTATTTAATTTAACAGCTGGGCAGAGTTTCCAAACCACCTACTAGTATGCACTGATATCAGTAGATGGCCAGGAATTTCAATAACCATGAATATCTACAATTGCAGCCCACTTAATATTCTCTGTATTCATATGAGGAATGTAACGTTCCCAATTAAGTCTAGCATTTATACACACTGTGTAATATGGCCTACTATTCATATCCAGAATTCTGTAGAAGTAATAAACCTGGATTATACATTAAAATGTGATATGACTCCCGGCTGTATGCTGCCTATTTTTTGGCACTTGGCACCAGACATTATTTTCTACTGGTTCAGGTGATAGGCAGAGCCATCTGAGGCAAAATGAAACAATTTCCAACTGGTGGGCTTGATAGTGCAGGTGACATTAAATAATTAACAAATTCTCTTTCAGAACCATGCCTCATGCTTTAATTAATATCGCTTCTTAAAATAAGAAGTTGTTTACCATTGCTGCTTCTGCAAGCTGATTGCTGCTTGCAAAAAACATCTGAGACATGACTATGCCCAGGGGATTGCTTTCACTTCATTGTTTATAATAACTACAAACAAAGAGCTGCAAAAGCTCATCTCGCCATGAGGCGTCCTGACAATCTGCCAGTTTAGTCACCAATAATAATGAGACTGGCACAAGCAATAAGCTCAGCACTAATCTAATGAGGGCCTGTTTCAATCACCCATTGATATTACAGCAGCTGCTAAGCACCCGATGTTTAGGACATACAAACAAGAAGTATGCCTCCAACCAGTTGAAGGGGATTTACCCCCTTAATATGGCTTCCCTCCTACCCAGAAGCTGCGCCACTTTTCTGTGCTCCTTCTCACAGAGCTGATCCAGGATAGCCCTGCTCAGGCAACGGGTGTAAATTTGATGGGCTCCCCAGGCCATGGAGAAGGCTGGAGAAGAGGCTGATCTGGAGCTGGAGCAAGCACCCATGGAGAGCCAAAGGCATTTGTGATTTACAGAGCTGCCTGTGCCGAACTCGAATGATGTCACTTCCGTCGCTTAGTTCCTGTGGTGAATGCAATTATGAACAGATGGGCAAATGACACGAATCCACTGCTAATGAACTTCCCTACTGGGGAAGAGGACAGTGCATTACCCTTTTGTACTTCAGATTCTTAATTATCATTCTTAGGGTTTGGTATGGTGATTTGTGTTTGGTTCTCCCCACCCCCCAGAATAATTATTACATATCTTTAAATTTTAAATTCTTTTGGAGATGGTTAACTAGTTCCTATCTGGTCAGGAGAGTTCTGAGGAAGCAGCAGAACAAAGGGATTTTATTTCTAAATGGAAACGATACTATTTAAATGCACAGTTTAAGAGAACAATAATTTGTGCTATCCTGAGTTCTTAAATGGTATTTTCTTCTTCCTCAGTTCCTACTCCCCTCCTTTTCAACAAATTTTCTCAAAGCAGCCTTTTCAGATGAAGAACATGTAGTAGTGTGGTTTACATCAGTTTAGCCATGTCTGGAGGAATGAGTAGGAAGCAACCAAGCCAAAGTGCAAGCAACCCAGAAAAGATTTAAGCTCAGGTTTAAAATTATCTATTTCACAGAACTAAATTGATAAAAACGCATTCTGTAGCCACTTAAAATATATATCTCAGCATCAGCATATCATGAAAGGAGTGATGCTAAGCATCTAATTATAGATCTCTTTTCCCCTGTCTTCAGAAATACTGTTGAAGGGGAAGATGGGACAACTTACACATCTGAGAAAAAAATGTCATTAGTATCATCATCCTAGTTTGCATTTCTTCTTCATTTTGAAAAGACATGGTCATCTTTCAGGTAAACAATTTGGATTAATTGTATCTATAGTCCAGTGTGTGTTAATACCCTAATGCAAATTTGAAAAAAGAATTATTAACTTCAGAAATTCAGAGAGTAGACTGGTGTTTCTCTGCATTGTTTGTTGTCAGAATTGTTAAATATATAATTGGATTATATGAATTTCCCACTATTGACATGGCAGCACTAATATATAAATCTCTTCTCTAGTAATCTTTTAATCTTATGCTGTTGTTATGCAGCTAGTGACTTGGCCTAATTTTAATCACTTATATGAGGCATCTAAGTAAGAAAATTGATCTCTCCAGTTTATTCCCTTTTGTCACAGCAAGAGGGAGAATGAACCTTCCACAGAGTATTTCAGAGCACTTAATTTAGACATCTTAAAAGTAAACACTATCAGTGACTTCATAAGGAAAGAATAAAAAGTCTGTTATGTCATAAGGGAAACTGTAAATTACTCTTTAATAGTGAGAAGCAATTGGAAGAGTTAATGTCCTAATACATTATACAACTGCAATGAATTTTAAAAGGCTTAAAAAGAGGGTGGGGGGAGAAATAACCCTTGAGCTGTAGCTACTAACATTGAACTCATTTTTGTGAAACCATCGAGTTTTGGTGCTGTAACTTTCCAGGAGCACAAAGAGGCTTACGCATTCAAAGTACCACAAACTGTTAATGGTTTCCACTGAAACAGATGGCAACATTATGATCATTTTTGCAATTAATGCTGACTGCAGATTGTTCTTGAGGTTGCAGTCATAGTTCTCCATCTCCTGTGTTACCATGGTATTATTCAGCAACATAATTTATTTTATAAATTTCTGATAACCCCTTCTTCCCCAAGCTTTTGAAAATGCCTAGTATATTTTGAGATGGTATAAACTGCCTTCTGTTTCTTACATGGCAAAGGCTTTGCAAATTAAGACATATCTTTCTCCTGTGACCCTGAAATTTATAGTAAAATGTGATCTCCTTTTTCTCCTGAACAATAAAATTGGTGATCAGAAAGCTAAGCACATCTTAAAGATACTCTTTCTGGAACAAACTATGTGTCTGCATATATAGGGCAAAATTGCATTTCTGATTTACTGAATAAGGGAATATTTTCTGCCCATTTATTTTGGTTTCTCACCAGTCTTTTCATTCCCAGCTAATCTGAGTAGGTTTTTTTTTTTTTGGTTGGTTGGTTGTCTTTGTTCCCCTGGGTATGATGATCTCACATGCTCACATGCATTGCACAGATTGAAACTGTCTTCTTTGTAACCTTTATTCTTATGTCCAGCAAACTCTGTATGGACCAGAGACCTGCAGCAAAGAACTCTACAATGTCTTTGAAAAGACACATAATCATGCTGAAAGTGGCACAAACCTTTTTCCTCTTGGAAGTAGTATGATGTAAGATGAAAAGTGTGTGAATTACTTTGCAATGAATCTAGGTGGAAACAGAATCAGTGCTACTGTCCTCCAAACAGCAGTAAAATGCCTTGTGTTGTTAAAGGGAGATGTGTGAGAAGCAGGCAGGACTATTCTGCAGGCTGGTAGCACAACTTAACTCCTGTCATTAGAATTAACAAGCTGAAGATAAAGTAGCTCAAAGGGAAGATTTCCAGAATAGCTGGATAATGATCTGCCATTGCTGAGAATAAGATAAAGGAGCAAAGGGATTGTGGAACAACTCTGCATTGGCCCAGCTGGGGTCACAGACAGTTAACTGTGTTAGTCAGCTGCCATATCTCATCCCCATCCCCACATCCCCTGCCACAGGACATACACATGAATGCCCACAGAAGGCAGTGGGGGAAGCTGTAGTCCTCTTCCTGAAGGAGTTGGGCTTAGGTGCCAAGGGTCTACTGAGATCAGCAGAAGATGGAGCCAGAAACCCTCCAAGAGGCAGCATCTTGCTGCAGAGCCTGGCAACTGGTCCTGCTCCCTGAGCATCATGTGGACCATCCTGTGCCAGGAGAGTCCTGTGGCTGCTCTGCTCTGAGCTCAAGCATCCAGAGGAATGTGACATTGATCTAGGACCCTCTGACCCAGCAAAAGAAATATTTTGTCACTTGAGTCACAGTGTTTCCCAGCTCAGTGTTTAGTGGGAACTTGGACCTAGAAGCCAAGCCTTACAGAGAAAGAAAATAGTGCTGATGGGCTGCACTTTGCCACTGTGGGAAGCAATTGCTCCTCCAATAGTCTGCTGCATTTTGGAAGGCATGCCTTCCAAATACAGCATGGAAAATAGCACAGAGTGGAAAACCTGACAGAATTCTGAGTTGCCTCATTAAAAGATGAAGAAGTTTTGTGAAATTCAGTTCGATAGAAAAATCTGAGGTTGGGGACTGATTTCTACTTTCGTATCTTATGAAGGTGAACAGTTTAAAATGATAGGTTGAGAGAGTTCAGATGTTTGTTTTTCCAAGAGTGGCATTGTACAGATGTAACTTGAACTAGAAATCCTTCATTGAGTTGTACCACAAGAATAAGCTGATAACTGTAAAATTTTCCTCGATACACAACTTCTTGTAATGGGAAAATACTCTTTTTTATGCCTAATATTAGTGTAAATTGTTGAATTATTTTGCTGTGTAGATGAAGTCTTTGTTTCCTGGGAATTGTTCTAGTAAAATAGATAATTTATAACAATGTTACAAAATGGTTTTACCATTCAGGAGCCATAGTAAGAGATAATCATGCTGTATGTTTGTAAACAATGGACATTTTAATAACAGGAAAGTAGTTTTAAGAGGATTTTAATATTACTGCAAGAGAACAACTGAGATTTAATCTACAGTATTGACTATCAAATGCTGCAAATTTCAGAGTGAAAAAAGGTCACAGATAAACTCTTTCCAATTGAGCATCACTGAAATGATGAAAGATGTGATTCATTGAACTCTACCATATACCTTGAATATATCTGTTGAAAGAATTTTGTTGAAGTTTCAAAGGTAACTGTTTCTGATTTTCAGGAAACATATTTGTGTGGGGCTAAGCAATGATATCTTTTTACAGTTTTATTTTTGCTAAGTAAAAAGTATGTTTGCTAAAATAACACTTTACAGCCAGAAATCTCATATGGGCCATGAAGGCCTATTGTGACAACCATAGAAAATAACAGTAAAATTTTATCTTAGTGTCTAACTTCAGAAATCTAAGTGTAAATCAAAATTTAGATAATAGAATTATAATTTAAGTGAGACAAATGAAGTATTTGGAAACACAGATCAAAATATACAGAGGAAATTTTTTTATCTTAATGGATTCATAAATATTTAAACTCTTACGTGGAACATGGACTATGGAAAGAAGTTTGGGGTATGCACAAGAAATCTCATTAACATCTGCCTTTTTTTTTTTTTCTTTTAGGAGAGACTGTCTAAAAGCCATTTGTTTAGTCTGGATATAATCTAATAATTGATACTGTACATAGGAACCATTTGTACTGTATACAGCATACTTAGAATTATATGTATTTATACAACATATACACTAATAGGGCTTTCAATTTAAATAAAATCAACAAAATAAATCTTCAGTTGATGTATGAGAAGGGCAAACACAAATGAAAATGAGGAAAAGGTTCCCTAGAGAAACATCACGTAATCACTTTGCATTAAGTTCATTCATCTGTGCAATGGGTGGATTTATATCTACTGCATAACATTGTGATGCTCTTTTTATTAATATTTATAAGAAGCGGTGACGTTCTCTAATTAAAGAGGTATGTAAGTGCCTGATGATGTTATTTATCTGTCACCAACTGACATTCATAAGGATTCAATTTTTTCTTTCCTCCCTGAAATGTTGTCTTGCTTATGACAGAAAAAATAAAGCTGAATGCCAAGAAGCCACCTAGCTTACCTTTCCAAGTTTTGAAACAATCTGCTTTTTCCATGTTCAACATGACAGATGTTTGTCCAGTTTATTGTTGTATGTGCTACAATCTATCCAACAAACCTACTACTGTGATTATTTAGTCTTACCAGTAGAATCTTATTCTTAATATCTGAATATTCATTTCTTCAAAAAAGAGTATTTTCTTCTTCATTCCTCTTTCTCAGCCTTCTTCAAAGCTATCCAGCCGTTGTTTCTTCCATTTTCCCTTGTGTACCATCTTCTCAGGACCTCTAATCATTCTGATTGCTCTCCATTTTGGTCTATCCTGTTGCTTAGCATGTTGAAGTCTCAAAATTACAGGTGATATTTTAGTAGAGGTTTTATTATACAAGCTAAAGCAATAAGATTGCTTCATGTACAGTCTTGCTGCCTGTCTTCTCATATGTATATCCTTGGTGTGATTGCTTGGGTTGACCTTATTGACTCTTATTCAGCTCATAATTAACCCTAAGGTCCAGAGTCTTGGACTTCTACCAAACCAGTTGCTACACATGCAGTATTTGCAGTTGATTATTCCTGTCTAAGTGTAGTATCCTGTATTTGAACTTCAATATTTCTTAATAACATAGCACTGCAAGGCAGAAAACTTCAGTTCTGAGAAAAGGTCAGTTATCTCTTTTCTTGTATAATAGGTTTTTCTGTCAATTAGCATATACTGCTTGCTTTTATTATTTTTACCAAAGGTATAATTATTTCATACATTTATTAACTCCAAAAACAGTTGGCTAAATAAAAATATTGAGTATTAAGGTAATCATTCAAACACTGATTAGCTTGAGACTACTCAAAGAAGAAAGCTTGGCCATAAGGGAGCAGTGCAGACAGAGGCATTTGTGTGGTCTTGTATCTGTGTCCTAATTTAATGTGTTCTTAAGTGAGCAAATTACTCTTTATGAGCTGTTTTCCACTTCTCTCCACTTTTCAAATTAGCTGGACTCAGTTTTGTACATATCCACCTTGAAGTGCTATTTATCTTTCCTTAAGACTGAAGTAACTAACTACAGTGCTGTAAAACTATAGAAATGAACTGCTTGTAAAGAAGAGAGATTTGCCACACATCCTTTAAAACAATGGCTCTTGTGCAATATATTGTACAGTCCAATTTTATTTATTGTTAGTGGATAGTAGGAGACTAATAGTGCTAGAAAAAAAAAAAACATGCTATATAGTGCTAAAGGAACTTTTTAAACCATTTGTGCTTATCTTTGATTAGCTGGCAAAAAACACAGACACATAACACTTGTTAGCTATTTTTACATGGAAAATGCATCCATTAATCCTACCATGTGAGACACTGATGTAACCAGAACAGTCAATCAAAGATAAAATGGAGCTGTACAATGAAAGAATTAATTCAGATACTAATAGACAAGAGGAAAAAAGCTTACATCCTGAAGTAGGAGATTACTAGCCATAGCAACATAAACAAATACTTCTTGATGCATTTATTTTCCAGTCATATCAGATTATTTACCAAACAGTGAAGCAGATGAGGATATAGAATACCTTGCATTTGGCTTATTTTCAGAACAACTTTTTTGTTATTGCTGTTTTCTCTTCCAAATGACACTCTTTGCTAAAAGGAATGATCTACAATCCAGTCATCATGCACATATACACAGGCAGCATACTCTTCACTACTAGTTTTTTCTTGTTATAAATATAGTGCATTTGAATAAGCTGGAGTGAGGAAAAGAAACCTAATATAATGCTTTTGCTGTGAATAGTGCTGTTGATATCCTGAAAGAACTTGTCTTTGGTCTGCATTGTTTACTTTTTTAAAATGGTCACCTCTTGCAGGGACACTGTTCTTAAATTTCACATGGTGCTGGAGAGATGAAGCAGAAATCAAGCTTATGTGTGCTTGTCAGGTGCATTAATATGTTTTGCTAATTGTAAAAAATGAGATTTAATTTTGTAAAGATTGCTCCCCAGTGAATGGGAGGAATCCATGCTCATTAAGAAGTAACTAAATGAACTTCAGTTTTCAAGGAGAGATGTTACTTTCTAGAGAAACCAAGAAACATGACTCTCTTGTCTTTAGCTGGTCTACAGAGGAATGCGCTTATCATTAGACTAGAAAGAATTCTGCAGATGTGATATCTACTGGAACGTGGTGGAAATATCTCAAAAAATGCACTCAGAACAGTCAGCATTCAAGATCATGAGAAAAACTTTTCACCTTCTTTGTGAGTCAGATATATTGGACTATTTATGAAAAACAAGCTGGCTCTTTAACATATATGTAAAGTCTTGGTCTTGATCTGTTTTATTTTTAAGTGACCATAGCCTTGTTTCTGTGATCCTACCCTTCTAAAGCAAACAGAAATAAAATTATCAGCTGCAACTGGTGTACAGACAAATGAATTTACAACTCTGATTTAAAAAAAAAAAAAAAAAATTACTCCAGATAATTTAATGCCAAACTATGAACTTACACATCTATACTTTTTGTACAATTACATCCCTTATGTTTTGGGTTGGTTTTTTTTTAATATTAAATAATATGTAACTGCCTTGGGATATGTGATAGCAAGTAATTTTTATTCTATGATCTCAGTTAGGCAAAACACTAAGTACCTGCATGGTTTAAACTCCAGGGTAGTCCCATTCCACTGATATGCTCATTCAGAGTCTTTATTACTTTATTGCCCTAAAAGCTCCACTTGTCATCTCAGGAGCTAAATATTCCATTGCATGTGGCAGGGCTTCGTAACCATCACAGTATGTAGGCTTTCTGCTTTTCCAACTAATCCAGTGTCACTAAATTTTTGTTTCTCTACAGGTACAATGGACTTAGTAATAGATTTTTAAGTTGGAACACTTCTTTAATTTATCTAATGTAGCTGAAGAATAAAGGTTTATTTTTCTCAGTTTTTAATTCTTCAACAAATGCTCTCCCATTTTATATGTTTTAATGGTAGCCCAGTTAGAAAGAATGAGAATACATCGTTTGTAGTGTAGTCACAGCACATGGTAACAATAGAATTAATATCCTTGGAAATGTAAGTCTTATACGAGTTGAATATATTTGCTTTTATGTATAGTCAAGTTTGCTATATTTAAAATTTAAGTGTAAGCTACCTATATATAAATTTGCATTTATATATTTAATACATATAGACACTTTAGACACACTATATATACACACATTAAACATATGCACACATATACATTTTATAAAATGTGTATATATATATGTTTAGGCCTGCTTTTCATTAGGCAATTCAATTGCATCTTTGTCCTGGTTTTGCTAGGATAGAGTTAATCTTCTTTTTAGTAATTAGGATAGCTGTATTTTACTTTCAGTGTTTCAGTCCAGACTTAGTATGAGAAGAACATTGATAACAGTACTGGTGTTTGTAGTTGCTGCAGCTCAAGGCCACGGTGTTTGTCTGCTTCACAGCTGCACCAGGACTGGGAGGGGGAAGCGCAGTGAGGAGCAAAACCCAAAACTGGCATCTGGATGTGCCAATGAAATATTCCATATCATATCACGTCATGCCAGTATATTAACCAGGGGTGACCGGAAGACGAGGTATTCTCTTGGGGATCGCTCAGGCTCACTCTTCCGGGGTTTCGGTTCGGGACCGTCTCGGCTGCGGGATCGTTAGCTGGCACAGGCTGGGAATTGGTCAGTGGGCGGTGAGCACTGTGTATCACTCATTTGTATAGTCTGTTATCACTGTTGTTACCATTATCATTTTCTTTTAATTAGTAAATAGTTTTTATCTCAATCCATGAGTCCTTGCCCTTCTTTCCAAATTCTCTCCCCTACTCCCTGGGTGAGGGAGGGGGGGAGGGTGACAGAGCAGGCTGTGTTTGGCTGCAAGCTGCAAGCAAAAGGGTGAATCCACCCAAACCACCACAGTCTTTTAAAACTTATATTCATTGCCAGTAGTCAGTATATCACAGTGTATTAAAACAAATCATTAAAGATTTATTTACTTTTTAGCATTGAGAAATATGCTACATTAAGTAAAACTTGAAACAGTTCTGAAGCTAACATTCTGTATCATCTCTTCACCATAGATCACTAGTGCACTTCTTGCAGATCTCTGAAAGTGTTACGTGAAAAATAAGAAGTTCCTTCTAAGCTCTGCAGGAAGTTTATGTTGTTATGTTGGGAGAGGCTTGTAAATGTGGACAGTTTTCCTGGTTTTTGGTTAACTATAATTTTCCTTCTTGCAGTCCCTAGTTTTAGTTTCCTCTCATGCTGGGGTGGGAGACATCCCTTTCCTCAGATCACTCACACAATGCACTATGGCAGCGGTGCAGGTCTTTCATGTAGGAGGCTGAGGAGAAATCCTCAAATGAGGTTGCCATGGCAAGAGGCAGTCCCTGCCTTGTACTGTTTACCCTGCATTGTGAATGCCATGTGTGAGCTCCACTTTTTATCTTCATTTGTATAATCAGTGATTAATTTACTGTGACTTAATTCTCAACAATGCATTTAGACTTTGTACACATCATTTGAAGGCTACACCTTTATTATCTTCATATCCATGTAAAGATATCTGCAGGAAAGGGAAAACTTAAAAGGCATCTTTCTCAGTAGTGACAGAGGCATAGAAGGATAGAAGGAAGGTCTATTTTTCCTTTTCCCCTAGGCATTAAGTCACTCTTAGCAGAGCATTTTCTAAACATCTGCACTATAAAATAGCATACAGCAAGATTTAACCATGTGATTGGGAGTCGAAGAGAACTGTAGCTAGGGTAAGATCTGTCAGACTACTGTTTTGTGTCAATGGATTTGGGACCCTTCCTGTGGACTGATGGAGAGCCTGACTGTACCCCAAGGTGACACAACATCCTGAAGGAAAGAGGAGAAGGAAACTGACTGCATGACTAGGCAAAAGGGCTGTCTTTCAGGTGATGAAGCAACACTGGCAGCCCTATAGGGATCTGTTGCTACTTTTGCACATGAATGTGAGGTACCAGGAGGGTTGTTGATTACAGGAATGGGGTAGAGGGGGATTTTTCTTGTAGGTAAGACTAGTTTCAGAGGCTCCCCTTGATATCTAGGGAGAGTAAGATTTAGCAGAAAACAGATTTTAGGATTCATGCTGAATGATTTGAAATGGAGATCTAAGAACTAGATAATTTAAAAAAAAAAAAAAAATAAACTGAAAAAAAACCCCAACCACTTTGTTAGCTCATCTGTTGGATCAGCTCCTCTTTTACAATTTCTGGCGTTTATTCTAGTCTTTACAATGCATGAAGCAAAGGGCTCATAACCCTGACAGAGGCAACTTGGGGTTTTCTGGCAACAGGGGAGCTTCTAACATGATTTCAGCTGTGAGTGGGGAATTTAGAATCATAGAATCATAAAATGGTTTGGGTTGGAAGGAACGTTTAAAGGTCATCTAGTCCAACTCCCCTGCAGTGAGCACGGGCATCTTCAGCTAGATCAGGTTGTTCAGAGTCATGTACAACCTGATCTTGAATGTTTCCAGGGATGGAGCTTCTACCACTTCTCTGGGCAACCTGTTCCAGTGTTTCACCACCCTCACTGTTAAAAATTTCTTTCTTATATATAGTGTAAATCTACCGTCTTTTACTTTAAAACTATTACCCCTTGTCCTATAACTACAGGGGCCCTGCTAAAATGTCTATCCCCATCTTTCTTACAGCCCCCCTTTAAGTATTGAAAGGATGCAGTAAGGTCTACCCTGAGTCTTCTCTTTTCCAGGCTGAATAACCCTGACTCTCTCAGCCTTTCTCCATAGAAGAGGTGTTCCATCCCTCTGATCATTTTTGTGGCCCTCCTCTGGACCTGCTCCAACAGGTCCATGTCTTTCTTGTGCTGAGGACTCCAGATTTGGACACGGTACTCCAGGGTCTCACCAGAGTGGAGTAGACAGGCAGAATAACCTCCCTTGACCTGCTTGCCACTCTTCTGATGCAGCCCAGGATGCAGTTGGCTTTCTGGGCTGTGAGCACATGTTGCTGACTCATGTGCAGCTTTTCATTCACCAGTACCCTCAAGTCCTTCTCTGCAGGGCTACTCTCAAAGCCTTTGTCCCTCAGCCTGTATTGATACTGGGTATTGCCCCAATCCAGGTGTAGGACCTTGCACTTGGCCTTGTTGAACCTCATGAGGTTTAATTTACTTATATTTTGCCTCCATTCTCTCCTTAGTCAGATAACACCAGCAAGAATTGCACATTAGAAGAGTTTTTCTAGCTATTTTGCAGTGTTTTGCTAACGGACAGTTTTTTGTTAGGATCTTTATCAAATGACAGTTCTTTACAGAATTATTGAATTAAAATGGCCAGAAGGAGGATCTGGGAAACTACAGGCCTGTGAGTTTGACTTCAGTGTTGGGGAAGCTGATGGAGCAGATCATCCTGAGTACCATCACGCAGTACATGCAGGACAATTAAATGATCAGCCTCAGTCAACATGGGTTTATAAAAGACAGGTCCTGCCTGGCTAACCTGATCTTTACAACGTGGTCACCTGCTTAGTGGATGAAGGAAAGGCTGTGGAAGTTGTCTATCTGGACTTTAGTAAAGCCTTTGACACTGTTCCCCACAGCATTCTCCTGGAAAAACTGGCTGCTCATGGCGTGGATGGACATATACTTTGCTGAGTAAAAAACTGGCTAGATGGCCATGCCCAAACTGTGGTGAATGAGTTAAATCCAGTTTGCAGCCGGTCACAAGTGTTGTTGGGCCCAAAACTGAACACAGTACTTGAAGTGTGGTCTCACCAGTGCCAAGTACAGGGGAATGATCACTTCCTTAGTCCTGCTGGCCACACTATTTCTGATACAGGCCACCATGCTGTTTGCCTTCTTGGCCAGTTGGGCACACTGCTAGCTCATATTCAGCTGGTTGTTGACCAACACCCCCAGGTCCTTTTCCACCAGGCAACTTTCAAGCCATTTTTCCCAAGCCTATAGCATTGCATGGGGTTGTTGTGGCAGGACCCAGCACTTGGCCTTGTTGAACTTCATACTATTGGCCTCAGCTCATCAACCCAGCATGGCCAGATCCCTCTGTAGAGCCTTCCTACCCTCAACCAGATTAGCACCTCCACCCAACTTGGTGTCATCTGCAAATTTACTGAGAGTGTACTTGATCTCCTCATCAGATCATTGATAAAGATACTAAACAGAGATGGCCCCAACACTGAGCCCTGGGGAACACCACTTGTGACTAGCTGCCAATTGGATTTAACTCCATTCACCACAACTCTTTTGGCTTGGCCATCCTTTCAGATTTTTACCAGCAAAAAGCTTGCCTGTCCAAGCTATGAGCAGCCAGTTTCTCCAGGAGAATGCTGTGGGGAACAGTGTCAAAGGCTTTACTAAAGTCCAGATAAACAATATCCACAGCCTTTCTCTTGCCCACTAAGCGGGCCACTTTGTCACAGTAGGAAATCAGGTTAGCCAAGTAGGATCTGCCTTTCATGAACCCATACTGACTGGGCCTGATAACCTGGTTGTCCTGCATGTGCTGCATGATGGCAGTCAAGATGATCTGCTCCATAACCTTCCCCAGCAGAGAGGGCAGACTGACAGACCTGTAGTTCCCTGGATCATCCTTCTGGCCATTCTTTTAGATGGGTGCCACATTTGCTAACCTATGGTCAACTGTTTCCTCCCTTTATCAGCCAGGGCTGCTGATAAATGTTTTAAAGTGGCTTGGTAAGTACTTCTGCCAGGTCCCTCAGTTCCCTTGGGTGAGTCTCGTCCAGCCCCATAGACTTGTATATGTCTAAGTGGTATAGTCGTCTACCATACTGGGTCACCTTAAATATCCTGTCTGTCTCTGACTTCAATGAGTAGCAGGCATTTATGAAAAAGAGTAGTGTGTCTGATATTTGTAGAATGATCCTTCACTTCTTGTGTTCTCCAAGAATGTGGTAGTCACTAGTTCCTTGGCTTTTGGAGACAGGGGTTTTAGAGTGAAAATACAATTGTGTTTAACAGTCATCTCTCAATCTTATCCTTCTTCCTGTCAGTAAGTGTCCTCATTAGCAGCACAATTGCGTACATCAAGATACCACTTGTGTAGAATGAGAATAAGGCAGCTAACAAATTAATTTGGCAGCAATGATCTCAAATCAAAGAACTTCCTTGCCCAGACTGTGTAAAAGCAAAGATAGAGTACCTAGGTCAAAGCAACCATAGAAGAGGTGGCTATGGCATTTCTGTCCATCAGCCAAGCCTGTGTTGGAAGCCTCACCCACTCTTGTGCCAGCCCCAACTCTCTAAGAGTTAACATACTTCAAGTGCAACTCTGCAAGGAATTTTAATGAACACACAGCCTGTAAGATAAGACTGAGATCTGCAAAGGTTGTACAAATTCAAAATTCTAGTTTAAGGACCATGTTTAGTTACATCATTTGTTAGCAGATCTTGGAAGTTAGTGAAAGTTAAACAGTCTTTTGTATTTCTCTGCAGTTTCAACACTGCATAGCTGTCAAGTAAAAAGCATTTCAGCCTGCAGAACAGTGAAAAGAGTAAATTCATTCTCTATAATAAATGGCAAGTCCCTGTTATGACATATATTGTGTCTTCACATATAAGGAGATACTGGGTAGTGCTTGTGTGTCATAACAGAAGGATTATCCATCATACATCCTCCTCCATATATATCTGTGAAGTATTTAGGTATGTATTTGCTTAGTCATATCCATATAGAGACAGATGAAAAACTTGGCTCACAAGGGACTTCTCAACCAACAAGTCCCTTTCCTACAACACAACAAGACTGTACACTATCCCTAAACCTTGCTGACTGATGTTTTCTATTTAACCTTTAAGACTTCCAGTGAAAGTGATCAAACAACCTCCCCTTGTGACTTATTCTCTAAAGCCTAGACTGTTCTTATACACACTGTGTGTTTATCTAAAGTATACTTCTGTTGCTGTAGCTTCCCAGTAAACCTACTAGTTGTCAGTCAATGAAGATTAGTCAAGAATAAGGCTGGGGCCTTAAGCTGGCTATTGTATCAAAGCATCTCTACTATTCCTAACAGGTATACTTCTGAGTCACACCAACATCTAGGTAGAATTAAAAGTTCAGGGGACTCTCTGGCTTGTCAAAGCAAGCCGTGAGATGAGATTTCTAATTCTTTTGTATGTGTGTGTCCCAAGGAGAAAGAATGGCTGGGGGAAGTGGAAACCTGGAGGAATGTAGGAAAAAAGTACATGCTGGCAAGTTTTCAACTGTCTGTGTGTTCAAAAATAGCAGGTGTGTTACTCGGGAATTTCCATGTGGCCCAAAGGTAAAAAAATTGATTTATCTCACTCCTTTGTGCTCACTTTCTTTTTATCAGAGTGATTAAAAGCTTTAATCCTTGTGAGGAGTGATAGGCCATTCATCCCTTTGACAGGCCTTTTTATTTATTTTGCAGGAATGTTAGGGTTTTTCCCTTGGCCAACCAACAAAATAAGTCATATTCTGCAATCACTAGTAAATATTTTTAAACCCAAAAGTAAACAGAAGAAGAAAATATGTTAAAGGCTTTTTTAGAATTCATTCAATCTTCAGCTGCCTCTGCAGTCTCCATGCTGTGATATATAAAAATTAATAAAGGTTATAATAAAGGCATTCCAGTCAAACCTTTTGCATGTCCAACCTTCAATTCTATAACTGTATGTAAGTCCTATCAGATAAACTTCTACAAAAACCAAGGAATATCATAGGCATGGAAAGGATCCTGGGAAGTTTACTCCATTCCTCGGACATAAGTTTATATTAGATTATGTCAACTCATCAAAGCCACGAAAGCTTAACATCGTATTTAAAAACAGTAAAATCCTAACTACTATTTCCAGAGTCCAGAGAAGACAACTAACTAGTGGCCAACAATCACTATTATTTGCTCTTTTAATTTACTTTCACGATTTTAAATGTCTATATCAAAAATTTTCCTTAATATCTTTGATGAAAGAATTGTGAGAACTTCTAATAAAGCAAATGAACTCTACACTGACTTCTGTTTGGGGAAAATACAAAAAAAAAAAAATAAACAACCCCAAAAGGTGATTATTTTATCTTATTTTTCAGTGAGACAGTTTTCAAGACAGTATTTTAAAAGACAGTAAGCTTATGTGTGCATTCACTGCAGTAGGGGAACTTAGAAAATCATTTGATGCACCATAAATCTTAGAAAGTTTTGATGGTTTTTTTTGATTCTGTTATATTTTTGTTTGTTTATTACATTACTTTTTTAAAAAAAAATCATTATATAAATGTCAGCTGGAAGTCTATTACTTGGACTTAAATATCCTTTAAAACAAATTCTTTAACACAAACTTGCCTCTAATTTTCTGTCTATTTCTTTTATTAAAATGCATATATGTGTATGAAACATCTGGTTTTTGTTCTATAGTATTGACAGGGCATTTGTGTTTCTATTACACAGTAAAGAACCCTAACACCAAACCCCTTATATGCAGATATTTGCTAATACTTGAATTTAATTATGTCACTTCTTATGTAATGTAAAATGATCTACAGTATAGTTCTTAAGGCTTCTATCTTCAAGGAGTGAAAAATCATTAAAAAGAAGCCAAGTATGGAAGTATCTGAAAGTTTTCTCTGAATAGAAAAAAAAAAAAATTCCAGATATTTTTCCAGATATCATTTCTTGCTGTGAAGATCAACTCTTCTCTGAGGACCAGTTTCAAATTATTTACTAGTTTATCTATAATTGATGAAAAAACTGCCAAGCAATCATTTCTTCAGTGTCTTCTTGGTATCCCCAGACAGAGTTTGCTGTAACCAAAAAGACTTTTTCTGTCTTAAAACCACTTCTTAAAATGTTAACAGCCAAATTAAAATAATATTGATTTTTTAATTGTTTTTATACTTAAATGAAATCTTTCCAAGCACTTCTTTTTGCAATTTTTCTAGTAAGCTGCCATGTTATTTTTGCTGATATGATAGCTATATTCAGTGCTGAACATCAGTGTTGTCAAATGTACTGATAATTCCTCTGATGTCAGTGACAGAAAGACTGTGTCTTGTCAGTAAGGAAAGCAGATGCCTTGGGCATGTTGAAACTGAGAAATCAGATTCCCCTAGGAGAGCAACCATGTGAGAACTCTGAGCAGTTACCTCCCAAGTAGGAATTGGTGAACTGATTTATAAAAAATGAGAACTGACACCTTTGCTTAAAACTAGAGCCAAGCATGCAGAATAGTTTTTCGGTTGTGTTCTTCTGTTTATGTTCTTCTGTTTTCCTGTAGACAGATTTAGCATGGACATGTATCAAGGAAGAGGGTCTTAGTATGTAACTTCAAATACAGATTAAAGGCATAAGTGATCTTAAGTTCACTCTTGTTTTTCTGTACCAAGAAATTTAATCAAATATGCAAGTGTTTACTGCTTTACTAATCCACCAAGCTTTCTCAGATACCTTTAAAACTTTTCCCAAAATATACTTAATGTTTCAGGAATTGTTTGAAGATGCTGGATATTCTGGTTCTGATCCAGCAAAGTCCAGGAGGTGGATGAAGATTTCAGCTGCCCCCTGGGAAAATTTGCAAACCAGACCTGAATGTGTGCCAAGACGCTTTGCTGGAGCCAATGCTGGAGCGCTTGGCAGAATGAGGCTGCCAGGGTCATTGCTCCATTGGTGCAAGGGGGAAAGAACTGCTAGAGGCTGTGCATCCTCTTCACCTATTGTTTGGTACAAAATAGATTAAAGACAGGTTTCTCCTCTGTTATTTACCCTGTGGACTTCTGCCTTTCCTACTAAGTCTATCCATTTCCAGTACTGCACAGATCTATTTGAATAGAATTAATTTAATTTAAGCTTATTAACATCTCTTATTTTTATACTAGAGTGATCAGTAGTATAAAAGATAAAAACACATAGACTTCTCTTCTTGACTTAGTTCCATGATGAGGTAGATGGGATTGAGCCTTACAGATAGCAACCAAAGAATGGTTCTAATCTAAATGTAAACATTATAATAAAAAACACTGCTGTTTAGAGACAGCTTACTTACTGAGGTAGATCAACATTTTAAACATTTTCAGCAAAGTGAGGAATCTTTTTTAAAGGTAGAATCCAAAAGAAGAGATGGAAGTACATGCCAGATGTAGTGTGGTGTTCTAGATTTAGGGACAGATTAGGAAAATGTAAAGAATTGAGAAAGGAAATAAATGAAGCCCACAGTGAAGGCAGAGGATATCCCTTAACTACATTATCTTTCATATGTGAGCAATGGGAAGACTATTCAAAACAGGAGAATGTAAAAAAGAATTTTCCCAAGAAAATAGTATATTTAGGAAATAGCATTATGCTGGATAAAACCTTGGCTGGAAATCAATCTGTTCTGGGGATGAATATTAATTTACTGTTATTTTTCTAAAATGTTGAGAGTGAATGTTAATTCTTATGTTCTGTTTCTCAGATTTTGAAAATGAACATCAGAATAGTTTTCCATGACTTCATGTGTTTCTATATAACTGCACAGTATACAATACAAAGAACAGCTGTTTTTGAGCAGGACTGTATATTCTTGTGAAAAATCCGGCTTCAGAGATGGATCCATAAGTAAATGCTGAATTCAACTATGGAAAGTGTCTCTGCCATGATTTAACCCCAGTAGGAAACTAACCCTCAAGCAGCTGCTCGCTCACTTCCCTTCAGTGGGATAGGGAAGAGAATAAGCATAAAAGTGAAGAAAAATTGTGAGTTGAGATAAAGACAGTTTAGCAGGTAAAGCAAAAGCTGCACATGCAAACAAAGGAAAATAAGGATTTCATTCACTACTTCCCACTGACAGGCAGAGATCTTCATCCTCCTTCAGGAAAGCAGGGCTTCATCAGGCCTAGCAGTTACTTGGGATGACAAATGTCATCCACTCTGACTGCCCCCCGTTTCTTTCTTCTTTCTGCGGCTTTTATCACTGAGCATGATGTTATATGTTAGGGTATATCTCTTTGGTCAGTTGGGGTCAGCTGTTCCAGCTGTGTCCCCACCCAACTTCTTGTGCACCCCTAGCCTACTTGTTGGTGGAGTAGTGTGAGAAGCAGAAAGAGCCTTGAGGCTGTATAAGCACTGCTCAGCAGTAACTAACACATTTCTACCTTATCAACACTGTTTTCATCACAAATCCAAAACATAGCCCCATGCAAGCTCTTAGAATTCAATGGAAAAGAACAGTTTGGGTGAGGAACCATAATTCAGCAATAAAGAGTGCTTAGTTTCAGGCATGAATAAAAACTATGATGAAAGAATCTTGAACCCTTAGTTTGGAAAAAATTAGGAATTAAAAGATTAGTGCTATATGAATCTCTTTTTCCATCCTAACAAGTCTGGGATTCCTTTGCATATTGTTGGCTTCAGTCTGTGAGAGAAAGGGTAAAGTGAAGTGGTATGTCATGTGCAATAAGGGCTAACAAACATGGGAAAAGTTAGTTATGGCCATATCTGTAACTCATAGAAATAAATAGATCTGATTGTTTTATTATCTGCAAAAGATACAGGATTTAGTCCTGTGTCTACAAAGGGCAATGTTTTTAAATGTAGCCTGGGAAGTTGTAACTGGGAACATACAAGCTAACTTATCTCAGGAAGTAGAAACTCAGTTTAGAAAAAACCTTAGAACTGTAAGATTTTAATCTTCATAAATCTAGTTCTGTTTTGACAAAATTATTGGAAAAAAATATTCCACTGCTTATATAGAGTTTAGCTTTGTGTGTCCATAACTTAACATTTTTACATTCTTTCCTTCCATTGCTTTACTTTTTCATAGCAGTTACTTTTCTTTTACATCTTGTACTTTTACTACTCAAACAGTGGCTCAAAATGATGCAATCCAGTCAAACGGCTTATTTGAGCAAGAGTTTTATTTAGCGTGTTTATTCCTTCCATTAGGTTTTGAAAATAAATATCAAAAATGGAAGATTAATATAAAAACTGAAATACAAAGATTTGATTTATGGATCAGGGACCAAATTTCAAACAGTACAGTTGAATTCTGAATGTGAATCTATATGTTTTAACCATTTAAGATCTTCCTTTTTCTTAGGTGTAATTAATTTCATAATAAAGTGAATCAATCCTTCAGAGCTGTTTTATTTTTGTCATTAGAAATGTCACTATTCTAGGTAGAGATTTGCATTTATCACTGTTTCTGTTTGTGAAGTCTGAGAAAATATGTCACAAGATACTACTGTGAGCGTGTGTGGAGAAGCTTGTAATTCTCTTCCTCAGTTCTTCCTGAAATCCAGATGGATGTCTGATGCCTGATAAGTAGTGTATGGTGTAACGGTCAGTATAATGTAGGAGTGTGGTTCATAGGAGGGCACAGCTATCCTTGACACAGCAGCAGTGGCTCTTACCCCTCTCTTGGGAACTCCTTCAAACTTCAGAGGTTCCCCATCCCAGTGCAGGTATGGTTTAGCTGCTGTGTTTGTGCAGGAGATACTGGCACCAATTTCATCTTTTCTTGTTATACCAGGCTGTAAACCTCTGAGACTAAGTGACTGCAGCATACCTAAATAAAGAACAGACATCTATAAAACAGGGATGGGAAAAGCAGCTGCAGCAGAGACCACAACAACCATGTGTGACTCAGGAATCTTAATCTTTTCTCATTATGAAGTGTGTGTTCCTACAACAAAAGTAAGGTTTTCTCCCTGATTTATTTTTTTTTTCTTCTTTCTTTTTCTTTCTTTCTCTCTCTCTCTCTCTCTCTCTCTCTCTTTAGAATGATTAGAGGAAGACAAAAAGTTTTCTGAAACACTGTGAGGGACTGGTGAAACCAGAGTAAAGCGCTACCTGTAAAATGCACCTTAAGGGTATAAAGAACTGGCTTCAACTTGCCTCAGCTTTTGAAGAAAACAAGAATACGCATGTTTCTATCTATAATGCCCACAAAATTCCAGAGTTTTGGAGGCTCTCAAGCTCTTTTGCCACTGCTACTATATTTTGTTAATTTTTTTCTTGTTCAAAAAGAAAACTTGTTTTGAGAATTATATCCTGAAATTGAGCATGATGTGCAGTTGGAGCAAGTGAAAGTAAATCTTGTTCCATATTTGTGTGTTATTTAAAAAAATGCATGGTTAATTCTCTTGCATTTCTTATCTGAGTTAATGAAGGTTCATTAAGAAGAGTAGGTGGAAGCAGATAATTAAACTGGCTGTTGGAAAGTCCATAATAAGCCAGAAAAACTTCAGGTCAACAGAAAAACTGATATGTGGAAAACAAGTATATGTGCTTGCCCAAGTTCTGCCTTTGGAGTGGGAGTTTCATGTGGACTTTGCTTCTCAACATATAAAGGAGGTGAAAATAAAGAGTCACTACCACAGCCATCAGAACCTCACAGGATCTCTGGTGCCTGTTTACAATGAAGCACTGATAAAGCCAGTAGTTACTTCCTGATTTTTCATCTCCCTTTCTTTGTACCAAACTCCTGCACAGATCTATGGAACAGCATAAGGTGCCTTAACTATTGTGGCCTGATCCATCTCTTTTTTATCTAGGATATATCTTTTCCTGGATGTTTTCTGTTCAGTTTTTCCCATTCAGTAGAGTCTCTGGGTAAAAAGCCTGAAGTATCCAGCTTCGTGAAATTTGCAATATGTAATGGAATGATGTGGTTTAATATTATCTGTAAAGAATTGTCACAAGACAATTGGCTAAAGTTCTTGACTACTGCAGTGTGGAAGTTTATTTCTGGGATAGAGCAATTTCCACCATAGTTGCTTCAGGAAATGAATCCCTCTAAATTAATCACGGTTCTTGTGACCCAGGGCCACAGTTTTTTTCTCTATGCTGATTCAAACTGGCTGTAGCTAGAAATCAATTTTTGGTAGCTCATTGCGGTTGAACTTGATGATCTTAAGGGTCTTTTCCAATGAAAACAATTCTATGATTCTATGATTGTATTACTGAGTCCTGCCAGTCAAACTTGTGACAATAGCCATCTTCCATGTGCGACTTTAGCAATGCAGGAGAAAGCAAAATACATCTTTGTTGCCTTCTTTCTTCAAGTCCAGTTGTCTGAGAGTTAAGGAGTCTTGTCTGAACCTCCTTTACCAACCTCTCTGCAGTTCAGCTCTTCCCTAATATCTGGCCCATCCTCAAGCCCATTCCCTCTCTCTATTGTAACCAGGATTCCAGAAACTTTATGCGCTATGAAGCATAATATGCCTTATTTTACTTAATTTCAGTCTCAGTTGCCCCCACTGAATACAGATATACTCCACTTCTCTGTTAGCTGCTGTAATTGGGCATCTAATGGTCAGAGCCAGTATCACTGGGAAAATCCCTCAGGCAAAGAGCAACAGGCTGTCTCAGTCAGGAAGTAACTCACCAGCAATATTGCTATCTGGCAACATTATTATTAGTCCTGGAGATGTCAGATGCCTTCTTCAAGTGTACAGAGGCAGATATGCTCAGAAACAAACTGAAGGGCAGAGAGTTAAAGAGGAATTTAACTTTCATACTTAGTGAAGTAGGAGAGCTGATTCTCTTGGCAGCTGCTATTAGAAAGCCTTCATCCTTCTCTTTTCCCTTCTTTTCAAGAGAAAAAAACAAAATTCCAAATCAAGTTGCTAAATTAGAGATAGAGGTGGTTAAAATTATCTAGTCACATTTTTCTCCAAAGCAGCAGCTGAAACACTTGTGTTCATGAAAATTTTAAGTGATCTGTTTTGTACTGAAGATATGAGCCATTTCTTAGTAATGAATGCAATTAATAATGCATGTATTGACAGAACATATGAAAGTGGACATACCTGCGGTTAAATTCGGAATGGATGTTTACAGTTGGAGAGCTATTGTTCTTAATGCTTCCTAAGGTCTTCCTCATTATAAATCAGGGCATGTGGATTTCTTATTAAGTTTAAGCCTGAGAAGCAAAAGTTTTGTGGATTGTGTTATAGTTTTTTTTTTCTTAGTTTTGTTTTTAAGTGCAGGTAATCACATGTGTGGGAGCCTCTTAGCCATATACAGTCTCACAGATTTCACCACTGGCTCAGAGACAGCAATATTAAACTTTGCCAAATCACAAAAGGTCTAAGTATGACAGAATAAGGAAGGAGAATATTGATTTGCCTTAGGCATTTTGTTTAAACTCCTACAGTTGGCAGTACTTAGAGCATTTCAGGATTTCAAATATCGTCATTCAAAATATAGTGTATTTTGACTTTATCATTAGAAAGAAAAGGTTTTTTTGTGGATATGTTTGTGCAGGGGAAGGGAAGGGAAGGGAAGGGAAGGGAAGGGAAGGGAAGGGAAGGGAAGGGAAGGGAAGGGAAGGGAAGGGAAGGGAAGGGAAGGGAAGGGAAGGGAAGGGAAGGGAAGGGAAGGGAAGGGAAGGGAAGGGAAGGGAAGGGAAGGGAAGGGAAGGGAAGGGAAGGGAAGGGAAGGGAAGGGAAGGGAAGGGAAGGGAAGGGAAGGGAAGGGAAGGGAAGGGAAGGGAAGGGAAGGGAAGGGAAGGGAAGGGAAGGGAAGGGAAGGGAAGGGAAGGGAAGGGAAGGGAAGGGAAGGGAAGGGAAGGGAAGGGAAGGGAAGGGAAGGGAAGGGAAGGGAAGGGAAGGGAAGGGAAGGGAAGGGAAGGGAAGGGAAGGGAAGGGAAGGGAAGGGAAGGGAAGGGAAGGGAAGGGAAGGGAAGGGAAGGGAAGGGAAGGGAAGGGAAGGGAAGGGAAGGGAAGGGAAGGGAAGGGAAGGGAAGGGAAGGGAAGGGAAGGGAAGGGAAGGGAAGGGAAGGGAAGGGAAGGGAAGGGAAGGGAAGGGAAGGGAAGGGAAGGGAAGGGAAGGGAAGGGAAGGGAAGGGAAGGGAAGGGAAGGGAAGGGAAGGGAAGGGAAGGGAAGGGAAGGGAAGGGAAGGGAAGGGAAGGGAAGGGAAGGGAAGGGAAGGGAAGGGAAGGGAAGGGAAGGGAAGGGAAGGGAAGGGAAGGGAAGGGAAGGGAAGGGAAGTTTTTTCAAAATTGTCTTTGGAAGAAAATCTTATTCTGACCATAGTTTCTGCTTAATGACTGTATACTCTCTGTCTGATTGGTCACTGTTATTTCTCTGCTTTTTAATACTGAGATCTTCTTTCCTGGGTTTTTTGGTTTTGTTTTTTGTTGTTGTTGTTTTTTCTGTTCCTGGCTCACCAGACCAGAACTGGAAGCATTTTTTCTGATTACAGAAAACTACAAATCTTTCTTAAAAAAAGTGTTTTCATTTCAAAGTTGCTTCTGTAATCATTGCTTTCAAAAACAACTATCCCATAAAACATTTTGATAGGATATTTCCTAGACTACTTCATTTCTTAGTGCTCAAACAAAGCTTTTGAATTTGCTACTATTTTTTGATTGTATCAGTGTTTCTGAGTTAAATTTAATAAGAACTTTGGAATTCCTTAAATTTCAACATATTTTTCTGGATAGTTTAGGATATTTTTTAAGAAATATTTAGTTACTTGGAACTATATAAAAAGTGCAGTCCTAGATTGCTTTTAGGAAAGAAAGAGACAGCATTAAATATTTTCAAAATCTTGACCACATCTTGAAATTACTAGCCTCCTAGACCTATGTACCAAAATCACGTTCATAGGTGTTATCTTCCCTGTCAAGGTTTACCTTTCAGTTGGAAAGGATTATTATTTACTGTGTTTGATGAACTCCTTGTTTTTAAAGATGAGACCATGGTCATTGCCTTTTGTCCATTCAAGAAAATATAAAGGCATAGCAAAAATGTACCAGAAGATTTTTTCCTATCTGTGAAGAAAAATGAAGTAACTAAAAACTTTCCTGCATGTTGTACCTGAAGATACTAATATAAAGTTTTAACTTGGACGAGTCTCATGGTCTGTATGCAGGCAGAAATCCTGAGACAAAATTTAAGCATCTACAGTTGTCATTTTTCAAGACACTGCCTTTTTTGTAATTGCTGTTGCCATTTTAGGCAGTAACTTCAGACAGTAATTGCTATTCCCTTTTTTGCCATTGTGTGAAGTAGTGTAAATGCAAAAAAAAAAAAAAAAAAAAAAAGAAAAGAAAGAGCAGATCAGTTTAAAGATCAGAGCAAGATGGATTACTTGAGAGAATAGGTTTAGAGTCCAAATATGGATTGTCATGACAACATCAAGAAATAAAAAACATTATTGATTAACAGGCATGCTGAACCAAATTCCGAGGTGAACAGTAGGAACTTAAGTATCAGAATCCTTTCCCTGAGGTAAATGTTTTTATTTCGGGGAAGTCAAGCACACCATTATTTTGCTTTTATTGTGCTACACCCAAAATCTAATACAGATTTAATAGGCAACCAATTTTTATAGTTTTTAATACCATTTATTATTTCAATTGTACCAGGTATCAAACTTGTGCTTATTGACTACTTGAAAAGATTTAGTAGTAAATGTACTGGTTAGTGGTGTCAGTGGTCTCACTGAAGTTAATTCTTATAAAAAAGAAAAAGTGAAGTGAAGAACAATTCATATGGAAGTGGCAGAAATCTAAAATTCCTAGGACTATTCACAGGAGTAAACTTTTTTTTTGGTAGTAATTGCAGGATCAAGTAGAAAAATAATGGTCTTTTTTCTGTCTCTCTCAAAATGCTTACTTTAAACAAGCACTTTATCTTCCCTGTGGAAATAAAATGTTATAGCCTCGGTACTGAGAAGCTTCTTAAAGACATGCTGCATTAGACACAGCAAAATAAGCTTGTTCTCTTTAAAAGAAGTGGCTTCTTTCTATAGAAAACATGTTTCAATTTAGACTATACTAACAGTATTTGAACTGACCTTCAGGCACTTTAGACTTCAATAGTGCCACAAAGGATTTTCTAATTTAACAAACCTATTAACCATAATTCACCACTGTTTCTGATAATAAAGTGGAATTTTCTGTTTATACTGGTTTGAGGTCTACCTAAATTGCATGGCATACTGGGGAGGAAGTGAGTAGGGGAGAAGATAAAAATACCAAATTCATCCCTACAATATTTCTTTATCCTGCAGAGCATAAGTACAAGTAGTGACCACCTCCCACAAGGTGAGCTTCTGCACATGTCCCAGCCTGAACTATGCTGTAACTGCTTGCACTCAGGGATTAGGAGTGGGCTGGAAATGCAGTGAGAATAATGCAGGTGAATATGTATTTTCATAATATTGCCAAACTACTAGTTAAGCAGTAACAGGAAGAGCAAACAGTACCTTTAGCTACTGTTGCAAGTAGGTGAGGGGAGGAATATTATCTAAATAAAGATAAACATCTGTATATTTGCACTTGGTTCTTGCACAGAGCCATGAAGGTAGCTCATGCTTGCATGAGCTTTCATACTTTTATAACTTTCCTCCTGCCAGGGACTAGAAGCAAGTATGTGGTCACTCAGTGGAACTCAGCAGCTGGTGGCTCAATGGAACATAATGGCCCCATTCTTTCTTGTCCCATGCTACAGACCTAGGAGACAAGGCCAACAAAGAGAATACACAGCAAGACAGTAACAAAAGCACTATCACACCAGAGCTTCCTGACTCCTAATACATATCCTTAGATTATTTAAAACTGGAAATACTAGGATTTTTTTAATGTATGAGACAGATGGGGAGGGAGAACAGGAGAGTGAGAGCAAGAGACAGTAAGCCAGCCATTGTAGTTCTGGGTAGGATCTCTAATAAACTATGGATTTAGTGTTAACATGTCATGCAAAGTAGAATAGAATGGGAAATGGCCATTACAAAGTGCGCTGAAATACATGGAACAAACAAGTGTACTTAGTAAAAAAACTGTGTATCGAAATGCTGCTGACACAGGAAAGGGAAAAAGGAAAAGGGGATTAGGTGAGAATTACATGAACAAGATCCTGTAGCAACTAATTGAGATGTCACAGGAATAATAACTGAGGAGAAGCCAAGACAGAAGCACCACAGAGCCACAGTAGTTTATTAACATATGGGAGAGAATTTGCCTGAGTGATTAAGTTCCACTTGTAGTAAATTCCAAGGGCAGTGAATCCTCAGTTAATTTTTCCATAAAGCCTTAGAGGTGCTTCAGGGCTTGTCCAGATCATTAGGATTTCTTTACAGGCCCATAACAGAAAGATTATGAAAAAGACAGTTTTCCAAGTAATCCAAGACAAATTCAGTACCAGATCAGGCAAGAACTGAATATTGATTATTTTCCTCTTTTCATCTCAGAAGAAGGTTCAACATCATAAAGGCTTTAAAAACACACATTTTTGCTTTTCTGACTATAAAAAATAATATGTTCAACTATGAGCACTTAAACAGACAGCAATAATAATGCATGTTTAGATGGAATCAAAGGGTATTTTCTGTATGTAGAATTCCACTTTGCACAGGCTAATGTTTAAGTATCTTGTTATACATGTAATAAGTCATGTAAATGTGCACCATTGACTGATCCTAGGCTATGTATGCCACTGTTTGTCTACTACATTATAAAGTGACAGAACAATTATTACTTTGAATAGCCCTGGGACACCTAGCGTGCCACAGCTAATGACACAAACACAAAACTGAGATTTGTAGGAATACTCTGTGTTATTATCTTAGGTTATGGTCCAGAGGAAAGACTTCAGAAGAATTTAAAGTTTTTCTGAGGTGACCTTTTAAAAAGCAGTGACCTTTGTTATATATGGAGACTATTCACAGATTTCCAATACTCTCTCTTATTTAAGGCAAAAGCATGCCTTTCACACAATTCTAGGGTACCCTATGAATGCTCCAGGCTCAATGGTTTCAATACTTCTCTTGTCCATGTGTGTTCTTTTTAGTTATAAATAGCATCTATATCTTCTTGATCATTCTTTTGATGTCACCTTCATGTTTTGCAAGACTATGTATTGTGAATGTATTTCACCTTCCTCAGCCCTTAGACAAGACCTAGTGAACTCTTTTGGTATTTTCTGGTGAAGAGAATGGAATTAAACATTGGTGCCAGCATAGTAAGAGCTTGCATCATATTTCTTTAACACAAGGAAACAACATTTTTACTACAGGAAACCTTCCCAAACATTGACTGCTCACAGAATTTATAAAAATCTCTACAGTCTGCAAAGTGCAAGTGGCCTACACCTAACTCCTGGATGGGAAGGCTGCTAAAGTTTAGGATAATCTACCTCAGCCTAGCTCCTTCCTAATGGAATAAGACTTCATTTGCTTTCTAGCTACAGCAAAAGTAAAGCAACCTTCACAGAGTTGCTATTCTCCTTCCCATTGTGCATTGGACAGCGGGGTAGACAGGACCTCCTTCCTGTTCTTGCCTTCTCCCCCTTGCTTTGGTGCTCCTGGAGAAAAATGGTCTGCAGGAAAAGGGAAGGAGACAGCAAGTAAAACTTTTGATTTCCAGTGATTATTCACATCCATATCATTTGCTCAGGGCTCATAACAAAGTTACAACTGCAACCTGACTTGGGAAGATCTTCCAATATCTCAGTAAGAACATGCTACTAAGAGTTAAATCTGGAGTGGAAAAGGTAAGGTAATTCAACATATCATGGGCAGATGAAAAGTTAGAATTTTCCAAGAAAACAAATTTTCAGTTTCAGAAAGTTAGAAGCTGATACAAAATGATCAGCTCCTTGTAATTTCTAGAATGAAGTTTCCAGTATTATATTCTGGTTGTATCTCATAGTTCAATTTCCATATTGTATAATTATCTATAAACATCTCTTTAGATGAAAAGTGCTGGCAACAAACATTACTGTTCCATATTCAGGGAAAATAAACAGAAAAGATGAGAAGACAAGGGAAATGTTAAAAGAAAAGGTGTATGTATCAGTAATCATTGTTGGGGATTTTCTACTTATTTTACAAAATTCTTCATTACTATACAATAAATATACAATATTTCATTCCCAGCTGAACATGGGTAAGGCTCAGTGGACCACTGGAGAAAACTGAATATTATTTTTAAGCTTTTTAAGGTCACAGAACACAGGATAAATTTCTGGATATTAATTTTTGTTCTGAAATTTGAGTATTTTTTGGAAATAGTAAAATGTCAGAAAGAGCTGCTATTGGTCTTTTCCCCCAGTTTTCTTGTTATTCAATCAAAACCAGAAGCACAGTACTTTTCAAGTTGGAGCATATTATGTTATTTTATGGTAAATTGTTTCTTGTATGACAGAAAACCAGCAAAATGCATAACTCATGTAGTACATTTTCATTTATTTGCACTGTTTTTACCAATAGTAAAAATTATATTCACACAATTCTAATTGTAGTGGACCTAAATCAAGTGTAATCTGTCTTTTTCCTCTCCAGTGTACTTCTAAAGAAAAGGCAATTTTGAACTTCAAATTGTTTTGTATAACCTAATGTAAGCATGTAGAGAATGAATTAATGAAAACATTGTTTTCATTTTATGCATGACTATAATCTTCTATATTTGTTTTTATGCTCTACATCAAGTCAAAATTATCTTCTTGATAGCTATGAAGCATGCATGTTATCACATTCATTTCTAATGCAACTCAATCTTGGTTTTAGATCCTGTTATATTTAATTGTATCCATAGGACCAGGTTTTTATACATAATCTTACAGACTACATGATTATACAATCTGTGGAGAAAGCCACATGAGATGGGAAGAAAGAAATAATTCCTTTCTGCAATCTAGTTGCCATTCCTGCATGCAGATCCTCTGGCTGCTATAGAAAATAGACATTTACTCTGTGTAAATGTGGACTTTACAGTCATGTTACTACTCTAAAAACATACCTACATGTCTCCTGGATCTCCAAATGACAGAACAAGATGCTTCTTTAATTTTGAAAGCAGGACAATTTTTCATCAAAACCTCTCAGTAAGGAAGGTCTGCATTTTGAGTGGAAAATTGGATTAAATTATTTAGACTCAATGATCCTTACAGTTCCCTTTCAACTTCAGATATTCTATGATTCTATTAAATACTTTTGTCTTACTGTTGGTAAAATCAGTTAACGTAAGTATCTCTTCTTGGTATTCCCTGTACGAGGGAGATACTGAATTTTCAGTGAGCTGTGGCTTGTTCTGAGGCTTTGTAATTAACAGAGGTTACAAAATAATGAAAACAGTGTCGAGGAAAATAGAAATCCAAACTGAAGTCAGGCACTTAAATTATAGTCGAAGTCTTATGGGTGGTCCTTTATGCGTAGAGATTTTTTTGGTGCATACCAGCATATGTTGTCTTTGCCTGCCTTTATTTATATGTATTTATTCATTTATAAACATACATACATACATAGTAATCAGTGAGCTGACCCACAAAATGGTATAAATAATAACAGTTCTTTGTTAAACACAGACTACTGAAACTTCTGCAGCTCCATTTTGACCACACAGTTGAAGAATACTGAAAGACTCCATGTGATCTTGAGAAATGTTATTTATTATAACCACAATACAAGTTTATATATGACATTACAATGCACTGTGGGTTGTTAAATAGTTGGTGGGCATTTTCAAGGGGAAAAAAAGATTAATAAACAGCAAATACTGAATAAATGAAGCTGTACTTTGATTCTAAATCTCAGTTTACACTTAGGTTATACTGTAATAGTCTAAACTTGTCATGGAGCCATGAAAGTGCTAAAAGCTTTCAAAAATAAACATATCCAGATGATGGAAGCCCCTCTATCCTTAGGGAAATGGATTTCTGTATTAAATACATTAACATATGTATAATAAAACATATGGAATATGATATTTGCAGAACCATTTACAGAGCAGTGTGTACAGGTGTGCAAGGAAGATATAAATACCCTAGTCTTGATAGATGAACTCTTACAGAATCAGAGCTGCAGTTATTGCCTCTGCTGCATGTCTGTTTGTAAGTGTAAAGACACTGGGGAACGGGGATATTCACATCTGAACTAATTGTAAGCTTGCCAAAAATGTTCTTTGGGAATACAGATTTAATTGCTTCCTTGAACTCTTGTATACGGAGTTGTTCTCACCTTGTTCCCTGTGTATTGTTGCCATTAACTATTAATGGGAGTCCTGCACCTAGAGTGCAGGGATAATGTCAGTTTGCCTGTCTTTGGGCACCTTCTGCTCCTGCTGGAAGCACCATTCCTTTGGATACAGATTCTCTGCTTGTTTCTGGATATGTGCTCACTTCTTAACCAAGTAAAGCCTTGCTCACAGAGTTCTGATTATTTTAATTGTTCACTCTTCCTGTTGCTATGACTGCGTCATCTTTATATTTGGACTGCCTTACTTCTATGAAAAGTGACTGTGTAAAAATAGCACAGCCTAATTCAGCTCTGCTGCCTCTAGGTGTTTGGAGCTGCTGACCAACATAAAGGTATTTTTAGTTTTACTTCTTTTAGCCTGCAGAATCAACACAAGTATGATTGCGGTCTGAGAGAATGTATTTATTCCATAGATCCACTGAAAAAGTTTCAGATGTTTTTCACTTAAGGTATTTCCACCACAACTCAAAACATAGAAAGTAAGTTTTCTTTGATCAAGAATGGAGTATAGAACTACTCTGAACAAGCTTATGTTAATATACCATACCAATGCTAAAATTGCACTTACCTTCTTGCTCCCTGCTGTGTGATTACTTACATCTTGATTGCTCAGACAGTTTTTTATTACCTTTGAGTTTATTATTGGGTATATAGGTTTTTGGGGTTGATCTTTGCTTTTGCTGTGTGCAAATCAAAAGACACAAAAGAAGAGTCTCACAAATCTTCCAGTTGATCTTGTCTGAGTTACAAATTAGAGTCTTAGTCAATCTTTTGGGCAACCCTCTGTTCCCCTCTGAGCAGTTGGACATTCTCTGGTTAGCATATCTGTTTTGCAGTAAGAATTGTAATTTAGGATCCTTGGTCATATAATCATTTAAGGTAAATTGAGAATGCTGTCTTGATTTCACTGAAGAGTCTGACCCAGAGACTCTTTTATACAGTTGTCGTCATGTCACTCAGTCAGATAATGTAAAATAATATCTGGATTATTACTGGAGAGAAGCAACCTGATAAGAGAAGTAAGTTGCAATGATCTGACTTGCTCGAGTTCAAGGGAAACTTCAGAAGTACTTGATGTTAAGCTTACAGTTGTAGAATCCACATTTGTTCATCACCTTAATTCTCACTGACCTCGGCACTGCTACAGGGGATATATTTTTCTGTGTATGAGGTATTTTTGAATAAGTGCTCTAGTGCATTGAGCACATGATTTTTAATAGCAGACTTACTGCTATACTTGCAGGTTTTTTTTCTGCTAAGTAGTCTTTAAAAAAACAACCACAATTATTGTGGAATATAGTATATAGAACAGGCAGGACACTCTTTTTTCTGTCCTTGCTTTGTGAGTAAATAAGGTACATTTCATTTTTTCCTAATCTGCTGGAGCACTGTGGTATCATATGTCATGGAGGCTGCAGCAATGCGTAGGCATCAAATATAGTAGAGCAGCATGAGCAAGTTCAGTTAACGATTTCCTGTACATGTAAGTGAGACTCCTTTTTGCTCTGCCATCATTAAGACAAATACACTTGTTTGGGAAAATAATGGAAAAATATCTCCCTCCCCATAAATCTGGATGAGGATTTTTTCCTCTGTACTGCCATGGGTGGATGATTCACAGAACTAACTCTCAAGGCCTGTATTGAAAACCTTGCTGCACTGGAACCCTTGAAAATCCCAACATGTATCTAGGCAAGTGCAGGATGTGTGCCAAGAAAATCCACTGCAAAGGCAGTGATTGGAAATATATTTAAAGATTGGGATGAATTTTTAATGAATATCTTAGCATTTCTGTCAGATGCTTTATAGGATCTTCTCTAGAAATTCTTACTATTCAAGAACACTGAGTACCTTGAGTTTTAAAGAGGATGTGCACAGAAAATCATATGTCTGACATCTCCTTGCACCATAATACTACTGAAAAGAAGTTTTGGCAATCACAGCTGACAATACAGTAGAACAGAAAAAAATATACACGTTATAGAAAAGAAAGAGAAGTAGAGGAGCTAGAATAAATAGAAAAAAGCTTTGAGGAAAGCTGAAGAATGCAAAAACCATGAAAGAGATAAATTTAGAAATCTGACAGGCCATCAACACAACAGTATGGAAAGGAAGAGTGAAAAATGACACTTCAAAGATATGACTGCAACAGCCATAATAAAATGCACAAATGGGCATTCTTCCCATACAGTCTTTCTCCTTCCTACACTCTAGCTCTGTATGTCAAGGCCATATAATTATGATAGTAAAAAAAAAAAAAACAAAACAAAAAACCCAAAGAAGAAAGCCTAGTTAAACTAAAACCTACTCAAGTATATGATATATCTCTCTCAAATGCAGAATTGCACTGTGTAGTAATTTCATCTGAGTGAGTAAGAGTCAAAAGAGAAAAAAAAAATGAAATGAGAAGGAAATGAAGCTAAGTAATTGGAGGAAAAAGAAATGTCATGAATTGGAAATGAGTTTTGCTTTGAGGTGCTGACTCAGATGCATAGCTTTCCATAAGAGTTATAGTAAGAATAAAAATAGACCAAAATTTTAGTTATGAATAATAATAAAAGACTTTTATTTGCTTCATGTGCTCCAGAAATACCCAATTCTTCTGCTTATGAATGGGAAAATAGGAAATCTGTGCTATCCTTCTTTCAGACTTTGAGCCTCAGTCTCAAATCTGAAACCTGCAAATAGAAAATGAAGCATAGAATAGCAAGCTTGCTTTATTTCTTCTTTATTTACAATCATTCAAATTGATGGCAAAAGAAATGAAATTTAGGTGGAAAAAGGGAGATCACCTCTAAGCATTTTTATACAGATGATCAAATAGATATGCACCAGATCCTTTCTTCAGGTGTCATTTAATAAATTTGTCATTAAGAGCAGTCCACATGGACAGTAAATAATCAAATGTATTGCTAAGGGAAAGAATTGGTCATTAGTACTTGGTAACTTTTTCTGTTGTCTTCACAATATCAGGATTTCTAATAACTGCCTTTACCTTTGGAATATGTTTTCAGACTTTAGTTTCTTTGTTTCTGGCTTCTGAATCTTCTCTTCTGAACATTCATTATTATTCTTACATTATCTGATATTGTGTCTCCAGTTTTTTTCTCCATTACTGTTCAAAATTCTTTCTAGTATTTCTTGTCTACCATATCCTTTTGCCACTTTTACTATCCTAATCATAGGTCCTATTGCACAAAGGGTGTTGGGATAATGTGGTAGATCGACCCTGGCTGGATACCAGGTGCCTACCAAAGCCACTCTATCACTCTGCCTCCTCAACTGGAAAGGGGAGAGAAAATATATAATGACAGGCTCATGGGTTGAGATAAGGACAGAGCGATCACTCACCAGTCACCGTCATGGGCAAAACAGACTTGACTTGGGGAAAATTAATTTAATTTACTACCAATCAAATCAGAGGAGGATAATGAGAAAAAAAAAAAAATCTTAAAACACCTTGCCCCCACCCTTCTCCTCTTCTCGGGCTTAAATTTTCTCCTTACTTTCTACCTCCTCACCCCCCAATGGCATAGGGGGAATGGGCAATGGGGGTTGCAGACAGTTCATTACATATTGTTTCTGCCTCTCTTTCCTCCTCAGGGGTAGGAATCCTTCCCCCGCACCAGCGTGGGGTCCATCTCATGGGAAACAGTCCTCCACGAACTTCTCCCACACCAGTGTGTCTCCCTCTCATGGGAGACTCCTCCATGAACTTCAACATGAGTCCTTCCCATGGACTACAGTTATTCACAAACTTCTCCACCATGGGTCCTTACCATGGTGTGCAGTCCTTCAGGAACAGACTGCTCCAGAGTGGATCCCCATGGGGTCACAAGTCCTGCCAGCAAACCTGCTGCAGTGTGGGCTCCTCTCTTCATGGGTGCCTCAGGTCCAGCCAGGAATCTGTTCTAGTGTGGGCTTCCCACAGTATAACAGCCTCCTTTGGGCATCCACCCGCTCCGGTGTGGGGTCCTCCACAGGCTACAGGTGGATCTCTGCTCCACCATGGAACTCCATGGGCTGCAGGGGGACAGCCTGCCTTCCATGTTCTTCACCACAGGCTGCAGGGGAATCTCTGCTCCAGCACCTGGAGCACCTCCTCTCCCTCCTTCTTCCCTGACCTTGGTGTCTGCAGAGTTGTTTCTCTCACATCTTCTCACTCCTCTCTCTCCAGCTGCAAAGTGTGTAGCTTTTTTTTTCCTCTCTTCCCTTTTTTTTTTTCTTAATTTTGTTATCACAGAGGCGTTACTGATTGGCTTGGCCTTGGCCAGTGGCAGGTCCGTTCATGGAGCCGGCTCCATGGGCTGTGCCAGGTTGGACATGGGGGAAGCTTCTGGCAGCTTCTCTCACAGAAACCACCCCTATGTCCACCCCCACCCCGCTACCAAAACCTTGCCACGCAAACCCAATACAGCTAGGTGATATATTGTCAACAAATCAGTCATTCAGTGGGAAACACAGCTTAGAGACAAATCTACCAAATTGTTGTTGCCCAACTAACAGTGACAGAGCATTCTGAAATGTGAGGACAGCTTATAAGAATTTGCCATAAAATTCAGTCAGTCAAATTCACTTTTCTCCACAAGTGAGGTGCTGGAACACTGTGAAATTGCAGTTCTATTTTCGGCTGACTCAGAGCAGGGATTTGAATTAATGTATCCTGCCCAGAAGAGCACCTGAAAAAGCAGGCCACATAGTCATTTTTATACTTTCCTCTTGCCCAATGAATATTTAAATAGTCTGTGCACAATATCATGGGTCAGACAGAAAAGACTGAGGGAGAGCTACCTCTACCCAAATATTTGAGACTGCTTTAGAAACCTCTTTGTTCTATAAGTGGTCAGATCCCTACATCAAGAAAGGTCTTGACCCTGTGCATTTCATGCCTTTACATGAATCCTCTGAGCATGAGGTTATTTGAAAAAAATGTAAAATCAGGATACATTTTGCTTATCTAAAATGTGGTTTCTCTTACTTTTTATTTCAACTATGCCAAAATAAAGTATTCTGTTTCAGACTGAACAAAATGTTTTGCATGAATCTCAAGTGACTGGGTTTTCTTTTCAACAAAAAGGAAGAACTATAACTGTCAGAATGAAAAAAATGACCCCAGATGAAATATTTATATTCCAATTCAGCCTTCACATAAAAGGATACATCTCTTGAATGGCTCTAATACATAGGTCTGATTTGAAGAGCTGCTGAATGTCTCCTCTCTAATTGACTTTAACCTAGGTGCAGTGGTAAAAGCTGAGATACACTGCAGCTCTGAGAATCGCCTCTGGAACATTGAAAAGCTGGAGGCATAAATGTCATCAAGTTTAAGCAAACAAAAAGAGAGTTATGCTAATTTACACTAGAAAGAGCTCAGCATAGTGTTTGATGTGAGGCTCAGGAAGGTGTTGCAAGGTTTTGTTGCCTCTTGTTTTTATTTTATACAGTAAAGGAACAAGGTTAATACCCAAGGTAGCCCATGGCTGGTACTCATATAGTAAAAGTGAAGGAGCAAAAGGCACTGTGACTTTTGCAATTTGAAAGTAATTACTCAGTATTAATAATCCCACAGGTACTGGAGACAGGTGCCTCGTACAGAAAAAAATGTCATAGCTATCACAGAGGAATTTGAATGTTAAAACCAATATACCTGTAGGATAAATTCTGCTTTCAGTTACACCTAAGTCAAAGTTTGAACCTACTGCTTTGAATCTATACTTGTATAGAAATAGAAATATATTACTGTGAGTGTGTCAATGCAGTTTATTACCATTAGTATGTCTGATTAGAGGGAGAAAATCATCTACCCAAGTCCAAAATACTGGACCTTCTAAAATCACAACAGTGGTATAAATGGCACTGAAGAGTATGACATAAATTAGGAATGAAATGTGGAGAAATTCATGTAATGATAAAATTAATAATAGTGACTCAGAGGTGCTATAAGAGGATGAGGGAGCAGGTGCTACAAGAGGATAAGGCAGTGGGCATAAGTGCAGGGCACAATTTTAAAATTTAGGCTGTAAAAATTAGATCTTTTATGCAGGCTCATATACTTTACTGCTAGGACATGTATGTCTCTCTGTATATTTTGGTTACCTTTTGTATACAGAAGAAGAGTTACCTACTTACATTTTAATATGAAGAAGAGACTGAAGGGAACAGAGGATATTGGCTAGAATCTAGTTCTGAAAGCACTAATCTACCTGTTTATCTAATGAAAAGTTTCTCATCTGTGGAGAGCACTGGGAGGTGCATGTACTGCTGAAAAAGACGTTGGGATTCAGGAACACAAGGGAATTGATGCTAATGAAGATGACAGCTTGAGTGTCTGGATGCTGCATAAGAACAGAGCACAACTGCTTAAATGTCCCAGGTTAAAGCCTTGTCTTATAATCTGTGTTGGACAAATATGAGACAGACTCTGCATGTGATGTGATGTGATGTTTGCATCTCCAGAAAAAAAGTCTGAATAATTGAATCTAAAAGATCAGAAGAGAGGTACTTTAAAGCACTCATGACTTTGTGGATGACTTTGAAATGCAATCTGTTAGGACACAAAGTTGTATAAATACTTCTAATCAAATAGAGTCTGTGTATATCTTCCTTGATTTTTCTTAATTAACAAAGGAAAATTGAATGAGGATTTTAATAAACCCCAGACTGTCTCAGCTCTTTCCTTTATCCTAAAAAGGTAATCAAGGATAGATGGAGAAAGTCAAGACTGCCTCAGTTCCTTTGTCTTCCCGATATTATTTTCTTAATCTTATCTGGTTTGGTTGCAGATGTTTGAATGTGGATATTTTTCTGGTGCCCTGTGTTATAGTTTTCATTCTTTCTTTCCTGCTGCTTCTCTTCTTATTATGCTTTTTACTTTTTTTCTTACT